>NW_027396118.1:0-154222 GCF_047715535.1 Aspergillus foveolatus | reverse complement strand
AGGCGCGCCTGGCAAAGGAGGCAGATCGTCAGCTACAAAATGACTTCAAGAAGGCAAAGAAGACCCCAAAGAAGTCATCTAAAGCTTCACACCAGCAAAATCCTATAGAAGCCAGGCCAATAACTCCTACAGAGGTTTTACACGCCCCTCCAACAATAAGCCGTCGAGGCCGCGAGATCCGGCTACCCCAGCGCTTCAGGACCGATTAAAAACTCTATATAGACCCCTAATAGTGACTATATCAAAACACCAAAAGATCATTCGAGAATAATAATTGTATGTGGTTGAATTGCTTCATGCTTAATATCATGGTTGGTGGTGAAATCGGGCGGCAGGTGATACCGGGCGTCAGGTGATCACCCACTGTATCAGTCAGCAATCATGTGACTTAGTACGTGATATACGACTAAAAGGAACGAAGCTTGATTTCCTGCCAACACTCCAGCCTCCAGCAGCTCTCCAGTCCTGACTTTTTTGCAGCTCTGAACAAACTCTATCGGTGCTAGCAGCTTCCCAGGTCGAAGTCTTGGCGAGCGCTCTGCCTCATCACGGCATCCTTCGGCCAGCCCTGTCACGTTAACAATAGGTTTCAGGCATCCGTTGCTCATAGACATTCACTGAACTCATGTGCTAGCGTAATATAATATTGTTGTTTGTAGTAACTTGTCGTTAAGACTAGTCGCTTAAATAGATAGCGTACCGAACCTTCCGTCCTTTCTCTCCGGCCACTCAATTTCACTTCCGCAGGGGAGCAAACGCAAGCCCTATATTCCGACTTAGCAACACTGCTACCCGACAGCTCAGCGAGTTGAATCCACTACTTATCACACTCCCTCGTCAATTCCTCCCCATAAGACACAGCCTGCTCTTATTCATTGACTCGATTGTCGTTTTGGGGGTGGAGTGACCATTGCAGCAGCTGCTGCTGTCGGTGTATTCGCTGCCTCTGCCATTGTTGGTATTGGCACTGATCGACAACTTCCGGCGGACTCTGATGCTGGGTCTGCTCGTGATGCGCATTTGCTTTTGTGGACGTTCCCAGCGAAGCTATCGAGTGGGTTAATACTGAGGCACTTTTTCGTTTTAGGCGTTTGATGGAGGGGTCTCCCGCTGATCAATGGCGGAATTAGGTTCGAGGTTGTGAGGAGGTAGCGAAGTAGCAGGTTGAGAAGAATAGCTTTGTTAAAAGCATGTAAAAGCCATATGAGAAGATGAATATACGGGCGACAGATGATTTGCTGAATTCGAGAAAGCCGGCCAAACGGGACCGAAATAATCCTGTAGCTAGACAAAGGCCGCTTATACGTGGTATACCCGACGTCAGACCTAACTTCCGCTCAGCTCAGCTCGGTTGTTGTGCTTATTGCGAAAGCCAGTGAACCAGACCTCAAGAAGCAAATCACACCAAGTTGTCCATCATCAGGCTAAACTTGGTGGTAGCGTGACATGCCCCATCTAATTTGACGTCAACTTGCCGTATCCATGTGCAGAGAGCCCTAAGTGCCCATCCGGATGCTAACGGTGTTGGAGCCTCCGGCTGAAGCTGAAGTTATTTCACATTCTCCTTTCCAATCCTAGCTCTGCATGTAGCCGTAAAGGCGACAGTATCGGTGAGTATTGTCCTGAAATCGATAGTGTCAACCATTCCGGACCCATACAATATTTCGAATACTCTACACGATTGATATGCCAGGTGGATGAACGATACCGCCTGCACAAGTCACCAATGATGCAGTCGTTCAATTTAACTCGTCGAATGCTGCATATGAGTTGAGCTTATTCGCACCGCACTGGCATTGAGGCGGAGATAGTTTCCGGCGGGGGAAAGAAAGGCGAATCTGTTCTGTGTCGCTGGACAGGCAGGCGTTGAGTAAGTAAGTCCTAATTGCTTAACCCAGCTTCGAAAGGTTTATTGCGTTATAGGGGGAGGTTCCGTATGCAAAGATGATCATCGTCGTGCAGAATTGACATCATCCGCTCAAGCCACTTTCTTTAGCCCTAACTTGTCTGTCTCCGCAAGGGTATGCCTACCTTTTCACTCGAAACCAGAATACCCGTCGTCGAAGACAACATGTTAGAAAAAAGACTCGGCTCTTGAAGTAATTCTCTATTTCTCTCTATTTCTTTTCTTTCCTCCCTTCTTTCTTTCTCTTTTCTAATACATCTATAGCCTCGAAGGTGTGAGGTCCAGTCTTCGCGTACAGAACAATAATAGCCAGCCCACCGAACATGTAGAACAAAACCAGGAGAAGACAAGAATAAGTACCGATAATCTGAGCTGGCAGAACTCCAAACCGAGGCCGAAGCCGATCCGAGCACCTTGCTGAAATACACTGACAAAATGTTGTGAGGGGAAAGAGGTGATGTTTGGAAAAGAGAAACATGAAGCCATAACGATGATTATGAGATAGTAGAACACTGCGAGGCTTGTATAACGAACGCATTGACTAGGGCAATAAATGCGAAAGAACAGAGGACGCGTCATGAAAGGCGATCAGACATTGATGCGTTGAGGAGCTTTTTTTCCTAGATGAAGCTGAAAATCAGTTTTGACGGTCAAAGCATTAGAAACCGCTCATTTCGACGTCGCCAGAGCCGCCATCATTTTGTTCTTTATTGTGTTGCTGAGCATTTCGGGTGGTGAAAGTCGGGTAAGCAGGAACAGGGCCTGGTGACTCTGTATGTGTCTTAGGTGTCTTAGGGTCTGAGATATGCCACTCATTTTGCGCCTCTTCGGGAGGACGATAGATGGAACTATTCGGCACCGGAATAACAGGATATCCAAAGAGGTTCTCAGGGGCCGCTTCTACTCGGGCAATTGCGTAATAGCCGAATGCGTCGGTGTCTTTGGCGGGCGGGTCGGGATATGGGCTGTCCCATGAGGCCTGCGCCGTGGAGGATGGAATTCTTGAAGTTGAGGCTGCGAGGGGTTTGCTTGAAGCAGCCCCAGCGGCTTGTTGTAAGACTTGATACTTATATCCGGCGACGGTGTTGGGATCAGGTTGGATGGCTTGAACAGTGCGCTCGTTTGTGCCTTCATTTTCATTCGTAGCGGCTCTTCTCTCTTGCTTTCCGCAGCCGAGCATCTTGGTTCGGTCTCTTATCTCCCGACCATCTTGGGCCGGTGCTTGTCTTCTAGTGTTGCCCAAGGCTTGAACGCTCTCATAGGTGGTTGTTTGAAGGCTTGATCTGCATCGGGTGTTGGTTTGGAACCGACCAGGAAGGAGAGAGTTATAGAACTGCATCCTCTCGAGGATTGGGTCGATCGGGATGCTGGAGTGGGGCGGCATCGGGTTGTTCGCCTGAGCCAAGATTGAGTCCCTGGTTTCTTGGTTGGTCGTGGCCTGGACCTGGCTAATCGAGTCTGCCATTTCAGTGTCATTTTCATGCTGGACTGCTACCTCCGTCTGGCTTTGCGAAGGCTGTTGATATTGTATCTGTTGCTGTAGTGTGTACTGTAACTGTTGATGTGTTTGTTGCTGTGCTTTTTGTGGTGGATGTTCTGTTTGTTGCTCGAGTTCATTTTGTAGTTGCTCTTGAACCTGTTGTTCTAGCTGTTCATCAGGCCGTGCCTCTGCCATCGATGCTGTAGCCCGCGACTGTGTTCGGGACCTTCCCCGAGTGCTTCGTTTTGATTCCTTCATGTGCCTGGTTCGCTGGTGATAGTCAGCCATCATTTGTTTCTGTCGGGCCTTCTGCCATTCTATGCTGTAGACCCTCTTTTCGCGCGTTCCAGGCAGTTCCTCGTTTCCAGTCCCCTGGCGCCTCTCCTGTTGCCGCATATTATATCTGACCCTCTTCTCTTCCACTTCAGCCTTTGTTGCCAGGCGTCTTTGACGTTCTTCCGGCGTTTCGCCGGTGGGTTCCTGGTAACAAGGTTAGTGGTGTAGAATTCCCCTCGAGTGTTGAAGGACGTACCTCATCTCCTTCAGGAAAGGGATCGGGTAGAGGCCATGGCCAGTCTATTTCATGCAAATTGTACTTTTCGTAAATCCTGTCTGGCACCTGATATGCCCTATCGAAGGGAAGGCATGGCACAGCTTTCGGTTGCTCAGGATCCGGTCGTTCGAGACTCCTTCCCCTGAGGTAAACTAGCTCTCCAGTCCTGGGCGGAGGCGGCAGGGGTACGTCTTCCCAGTCGCAGAAGAGCTTATGAGGGTCGTCAGTCCGCTTCTTGATGATGTTGAAATTGATGTCATATCCATGGTTAATCCACCGCTGTCCAGTAAACTGTCTTCTGGTGAAAGGATGTTTTCTCTCTGTCATGGTGCATGGCTGAAAAGCCTTGACGCAATTTATGCACGCATTGATTTGGTCGGTTCTGCATGCTCTACCCATAAACTAAAGCAAGGGTATATTAGAGGATAGCCGAACATATGGAATACAGTGAGGAACCGACTTACAAAACACCGATCGCACGTAGGCACTCCCATATCCATTAGGCCTGGCTTGTTGCTGAATGCTGAAGCTTCAGCGCTGGCACGCATCAGCTCGCTGTAGTCTAGTTCGCATGACACATTCTCGGCCTGAATTTTGTAATGGTTCGCGAAATGCCACCACCAGGCATCGCGGTAGCCTCTCCCTTTACCCCTCTCACCCTTCATCGAATTCCGGCGCCAGAGGGCTGATTCTATCTTTTGGAGGTATCTGCGATCGCTCGGAACTGGTATCCAGTGAAGAAATGCGGTCGTCTTTGTGCCCACTCCGTATCCCGTATTGGCCTTGAGTTCATCCTTGGCTTTCTTCTGGGCTTCTTTTCGAAGTCTCGCTCGGTCTTTCCAAGTGGTCTTCCTCCGGCGACAGTAGGTCGCGGGCGTTACTGTGGTATCAGAAGCAGCGCCTGGCTGAATATCAGTGGCCTCAGAAACCGCGCTCGGTTGGATAAAAGTGGGATCAGTTGACTGGGATTCAGAATTAGGTACGTATTGGCTGCCTTCAGTCGTCTCGCTTGTAGTAGCATTACTAGTCTCAGTTCCGCATTCTGTCGAAATGAGGGTTGAGGATCTGGTAAATGAAGGCGCGTAGGATGATGCCGTGGGGACACCTCGCCCGTAGAACTGTGGGAATAGGTTGGCTATCTGTGAAGTTGCTGCAGAGATGTCGAAGCGATCCTGCACAATCTGCTGGCTTGTCATTGCCGCAGTCGTCTGGCCAGCTAGGACTTGAGACCGGTTCTCGTCGTGATGTGCAGGATATACCGAGAGATTGCCCTTGTCCTTTCGTTTTTGATCCCCTCTCGATGTCGAATGCTTTATGTCACTTGGCGCCGGCTTCTCGGTGGACACCGTCCGGATACTTTCCCCATGATTATGAGTCGTAGATCTGACGGCCTGCAAAGAAGTGGACGGCGCTGTCTGCCTTGGCTCTGGCTCGGCTGTTCGTGCGGTCGGTTGACGTTTGGAGAGGTGTGCCTGTCTGCTGGGCCTTGCCTCAGAAAGTGCCACAGGAGTCGATCTCGTGGTGCTTCTGGTGACTGGGGGCTTGTACGTGGAATATTCTTTCTTTTTCTGTTCAAAGTCTTGTATCCCCTGGATAAGAAGATCAGCAATTGTACCATAAGACAGTGAGCCCTTAGACCTGCTAATGGGACCTGAGGAAGGAGGAGCGGTCCGTCTTCTGCTTGCCTTTGATCTTTGGCCTGGTTGTCGACGCTTCGGAGGAGTCGCCTGTCTACTTGACCCAACCTCGGACTCTTGAGCTTGACGCTTCCTAGTCTGGGATCTCGTCTCCCTGATTGGAGTCTGGAAAGACCCCTTCTCTTCGCGTTCAGCCGCATTGTCTGTTTCACGCTGACGCTTTCTCGAAGGCTCTGGTTTTTGCGCGGCAGCTTGAGCATCGGCCGCAGCCCGCTCACGCTTGGCCTTTTGCACCATGGACTTTGTTATAGGCATTGACTTCTATCCACTAGGGACTGAAAGACAATATTGTGAGATGGGGTATGAGATGTTAGGGCGAAAAACAACAAAGCCGAGCTGTAAAGCTGTGACTGTTAGGCCAATCAGGACAGGGAAGGATATAATCTTGGAGGTGTTAGAGTAACAGAGAAGAAGCTTCCGCTTCAGAGGGAGGCGGTACACCCTGACGAAGATACAACAGGAGTGAATATGGTCAGTAAATAGGTGAGGGACGATGGATGCGAGAGAGGAATAGGATGGAGATATTCATTAATGGCTGCTCCGAGCAATTGCGTCGTCCTGCTCGCTTTCCAGCGTAATGGGATACAACAAACGAAAGACACAGAACGAAGATAGAGAATTGTCAGAATAGATGAGTGAAGGAGAAAGTTCCTGATGGATGTCAAGGGTATGATGGGGTTAGTGGGTGAAGAGGAAGGATGGAGGGACAGCAGTTGGAAGACACATTATAAACAGGAACACAAAGTGTAGTCATGACCAGACTACTTCCTGGATCGCGGTGATCAGAATTGCGTCAAAGACCATGGTGGTTGGTGGAGAGGTGTTTTCAGGCACAATCGATACAGGAATAGACGAGACTACTCGAAACTAGCGATGGCCCGGGACAAGAGGAGATGAGGAGCGGCATTCTTCAATGAGTTCTGAGAGCATTATTCTGGGATGTCCAGGTGAAGCTCCCTCCCTCTAACTTGCAAAATCAATGCATAACCAGACCGTTCTTGATGAGGTCACTACGACCACACCACCCGTTGAGGAGCCTCGAGAGTTGGCCTGAAGATAGTCCCAGACTCATGCATTATCTACTACAAGTCTAATTTGACCGGATATATGGCAGGCCAACAATCACTGTGTACAAAGAGGTCGAGAATCACTAACTGATTGTCGAAGCTACTTTACTATCTGACGAAACATAGGAGTATAATTTCTAACAGCCAGCCCTTTGACCTAGCCGCGCTGCTTTATGTGCAGAAACTGTACCAATACTAGGGCTATAATATGGCCTGCATAAGGGAAACGCACAAAGACTGAAATAATACGGGATCATAACAAAGAGAGTGAATAAAGTCACATTCAAACTGGGGCACATGCACCTACTCTGCTAAGTGGCAAAGCAATCTGACCAGTTAGGTGAAAGACAAGTGCACTAGCCAATGGGTGAGAGGCTCTCTCATCGAGAGCTGCAGAAGACCGTCTGTTCCAGGCTTGGCCAGCTGCCTGGCCCACTTCGGTTTAATTGCTACCCGTCGAATCAGTAATTCGAGACATGTCCATTCTAAAATACAAGATGTTGGAAAGTAGTTCCAATAGCTCCGAGAAGATAGTGCCTATTTACTCGGAATCATCGGACTGTAGAGTCTTCCCGTTGATGGCGAGGAGTTCGACGTTGCTGGGAAGCACAGTGTTAGCGGCAGATTCTGACTTGACGCGGGAAAACATACAACACCAGCGTTGAGTTCCCAGGAATAAACGGCGGGGCGCCTCTATGTATCGTTAGCAGAAATTTTCAGACATGCAACTCGTTATGGACGGATGCTTACTTCTCGCCGTAGCCGTGATGTCTGGCGTATTTCGTTTTGAGTCAGTCGATGTCGACAGGCCACGCGGAAGACTTACGGTCCGAATGTGAGCAGAGATTTCTCGCCCAAGCTCATTCGCAGGATTCCAATGTCCCATCCTGCTTCACAGTTAGTCTCGGAATCGTTCAAGGATCGTAGAATCTCAAACCTTTGATGACTTGACCCATGCCGACCTGGAAGGTAAAAGGTCTGCCGCGCTTGATGCTGCTGTCAAACCTGTCCAAGAAGTTCAAAAAGTCAGTTTATATGGATTCTGATTGAATCTAAGAGTAAGAATTGAATATAACGCAACGCATCCAGCATACCGTCGTCCGCGGTTCCACGACCGAGTCGGGTCATACAGGTAGCCATGATAGTGGACGGTGACCATATCCCCTGGTTTCGGATAGTCTACGCCATTACCAGGACGGATAATGTCTTTAATAAAGTCAATGAACCCCATTTTGTGGAATAGACAAAACGTTATCTAGACATTAAAGAGATGAAGTTAATCTGAAGTGCGTTCTTTGCCTCAGGCCAAAATCTAAAAATACACCGCCTGCCCTTTCATCCCGAATCCCTGGATGTGCACATACTCTCAGGGCTGCCTTTCATGCACCAGCTCTACAATACTTTATGAGATGCAGCTGATGCCTTATTCGTTGTGTTTGCTATTACAGACTGGGACTATTAATAAAATTTATGGTCTTTTCTTGTTGAAACACTTCTAGCGCTGAAGAAGACACCCTGTGGCGCTCGACGACAATGACATGACCGAAACGGTAAAGGCTCGACAGCTCAAATGACTCGAACTCGGCAAATCTTCGAAGTGGCTTTATTCAGTAGACTTACGCTGTGAGAACATTGTCGTTAGATTCGTTGCCTCTGGCTGAGCGCAGAAGCAAAAAGAGCTGCCCTGGAGGCAGGCACAGGTGCATCCACTGCAACTTAGATATCGGTCTGTGGAAGGGAGGGCATTTTAATCTCCCTTCACGGAGATATTCGATACTTTGGAGTTACTTCCTTGCATCTGCTTGCGGCCGCAGGGCGTATCAGACGCGTCCGTGAGAACTCAGCTTACGGACTACGCGACGCCAACCCTCCATCAATCGTCCATCAGCAAAACTTACGGTACGGTCTCAGAGCCAGCATTCATGCCCATCTCGCCGGTAGCCTGGGGGCGACTGTGGCAGGGAGTTGCGGAGCTTTGCTTAAAGAAGACTCAATCCTGCGGCAACGTGGATCGAGAACGGTTTGGAAATTGAATTGCTGAAATTTTGACTGAATTAGCTATGTCCGTCTCCAGCTGTACGAAGACAGACAGGCGGACACAATCATCCGAACTCTGCGACGGCGAACAATCTTGTCTTTACGGGTGAATCTTGCGGGATTCTACCATCGCCTGCCGTTGTCACCGAGTTCGAGGTAGAATGCGACGACTACTTCATACGCGGTAGAATCATGCAGTTTAAAGCTTAGGCCTTCAAGAAGATGGTTTTATCTTGCATGGCCGGTGAGTTCTTTCTCAAATTCCATGATTAGGGTGGCCTAAGAGGCGTGATCGATTCTAGCCAGTTATCCTAGTTTCATATCGGATATTATTTGCGGTCAGCTGCGAGAAAGAGCCTGAGGGCACTGCTCCTAACCAACCAGCAGTACAAGAGCACTTCGCACAGAGAATTACAGAACGAGACCGTCACCCTTTCGACGACTGACACTGCAGGAGAAGCATTACTGGCTTGAAGGGTGAGTGATCAGCTAGGACAGGAAAACGCACGTGGGAACACCTTCGTCCAGAGCGACGAGTGTCGTGAGAAGGCGCGGAGCATCGTCGCCTGTCTTGTCATTCCGTTGGCGACAGTCAGATATCCGCTTCCTTCTCAGAAACGGTTTCTCCTCAACTCCTTCATATTGCGGGTTAACCAACGCTAACAAGCCCTGTCCACTAGACCAGCTCTCCTACCGTTCCTCCCAAAGCTCAATCCGAACGAACTATTGACGAACCCACTTTCTGCTCACAATGCAGTCCCAACCGGAAGCAAAGACTCCTCGAAAACGTCCGTCTTCCGACACCCACAAATGCCCGTCCAAAACACAGCCCGATTATCTCTATACCTTCAATGCCAATAACTTTAAACCGGTGTTTCGGTACTTTCATTTCGAGCACTTTGCCAAGCGTTTGGCCCTTTATCTTCGAACACATGGTTTATGAGAAGACAGACGTAGCTGTTTGGTGGGAAAGGACGGTGCTGTTGGGATGGTCGGGAGGTCGTAGCTCAGTGGCGAAGACTTCTACGGCCATAGTGAATCTTCAAGCAAGAAGAATGACAATATCCTTTCTATATTGCGTCTTTCCTTCCTCTTATGAGCATAATGTCGCCTTTCCACCCAGTGATGGTGTCATGTGATCTGGCCCGTCGTGCCTCTTAACAGCTTCTCACAATCTCTCCCCTTCTTGGTCTCCCGCTTCTCTTCTCCGCCACTTCCTTGAAATCAAAGTAAACAACGCTTGCCTTTATCAACCACTTTGGAGTCATAATTGCAAAGCAACTGGGATTCAGCAAATCTTTAATACGCTTTAAGAAAGTCAAAGTATTTTCAAAATGCCAGTCACAAAAACCTTCAACCTTCCCAGCAGTCCAGAATTCCTGTCACCCCGCACAGACTCAGAAAATGCCACCACGTTCTTCCTCTCTTTCCACGCCTCCGTCGACCCAAATACAGGCAAGCCATGGTGTCCCGATGTCGTTGCTGCGATCCCGCATCTGGAGGAAGTCTTCTCGGCCCCCGGGTCCCCGGACGTTGCATTCGTCGAGGTGGGACAGAAACCTGAGTATGTGCTTATTTTTCATCTTCCTCTATTCCGTCTCGTGCTTCGCAGGTCAAGTCTCGCGACCCTGTATGCTGAGTATCTGCAGGTGGAGAGATCTCTCAAATGTCTATCGGACGAAGTGGAATGTGAACAATGTTCCCACTCTGGTCCGGTTTGAGAATGTCAATGGGACGGTTAAGGAAACGGGAAGGCTCGTGGAGGGGGATATTCTTGACCGCAAGAAACTGGGAGAGTTTGTCTTCAATAAGCCTGGGGACGCCGGGGCGAGATTCTAGGTAAAAGAGCCTTTTGTTTGGTGGATTTTTTTTACGAGGGCATGAATTGACCAGTATCTTCTCTTCGTTGTAGTAGATGGTGACTCTGGATTTCAGGGCGTATGAAACTAGGTTTATTGCTGGCTTGCGCGCTATGTGGCCCTTTTGAGCGACAAGATGCGATCAGATCCTCGCCCCTGCGTATACTCTACTGTCAGAGTTAACGGCCGTCTAAGGCCTGCTCTGCAACCATTGCTACCAGTTCGGTCAGCCGCCCTGGGCCTGATGTCTCTTCTATCTTTCTACTACCTAGCTTTCAGTCGCAGGTCCCTCTTTAACCTCGCAGACTTCCTGGGAAGACCTCCGTTCCCATCATCTTATTTCGTGACTCTTCTTGGAATTAGGAAACCATTAGCTTTGTTTCAAGCCCTCGCTTTGCATCTTACCAGCTTATTTTTTCTTCTGATCAAAAGCTAATAGCATAATCACGACCACCACCACATCTACGAAGAACATCAGAATCTAGGATATGTGGCTGCTCCTTGGTACCTCCTCGGTAGAAAAAGGACCATCAGCAGAAGCACTTAAGCGTACCTGTACATGGACGCCATATGGAAAGCAAGAGTTGATAGGTTTGCTTGGAGCCCCTAGAAGAGAGAATGAAACCACACTCCCGTTCAAAAAGTAGTTGCCGCCGACTCCTCGCGTCCGTTGGTCCTCGCTGCCTAGACCAAAGATAACAGCAGATGTCGACTGTGCCGTCTGCAACTCATTATATCAAGATGAAGCGTCGTGGTTGGATTATGTAGAACGCCATTAGTACCATTCTCTGCTGTTGTTACATATAATAAATATATGTTTACCATAAACAGTCAATGGTCTTAACAAGCCAACCATACTCTTTAGTCGAACTGTTCCAATGAGAATTCTCCGGCTTCAGAAGTACATCTTCCAATTCAGCAACTACTCGACTTCATAACTCGATTCCGACTGTCCTTCCAAACGTTGCACTCGTATTGCGCTTGCTGGTCGAACCCAGGGGCGGGGCTTCCCACACCGGCTAGCCTGAATCCTCCTCTGACGAGGTTTGCGGTTCGAATCCGGCTGGTCGCTTCCTCTTTTTCCCCGCATTTCTCCTTTCTGCACGAAGCAGACGGCACGTCGCAACCTCTCAGCCCATTGGAAACCAGCAGGGTCCTACAACTCCAGAATGAAAATTTACGGCAAGGCAATAGTCCATGGCGCAGCCACGGGCGAGATACTCTACTCTAAAGTACCTCTCAGCTTCTGGGGCGGAGTCGAGCAGACGACTGGCGACATTATCGATCACCACCACCCCCTCTTCGGCGAAAATATCAAGGATCGTGTCCTTGTTTTACCTTCAACTCGTGGATCATGCAGTGGAAGTCTTGTGCTTATAGAGCTCCTTGTCAATCGAGTTGCGCCTGCCGCGCTTGTGTTTCGGGACAGCGAGGCGATCGTAACCACGGGCGTCATCGTGGCCCGGACGCTCCTTGGGCTATCACTGCCCGTTTACAGAGTGTCACAAGGGCAGTTCGAAGATATAGAAATTCAGACGTATCTTTCGGTTCGTGGCCCTGAGCTATTGACAAGCGATAAGCCATTGCCGCTACTCGAAGCATCGCCACCGCAGGTACCAGACACTGAAAACCACATTTACCTCAATGAACAGGACAAGGCTATTCTGAATGGCAGCTATAGTCCTGCTGCATCTCGGGCCATGGAGATTCTACTTCAGTACGCGCACCTCCAGGACGCACGGCAGCTCATCCCCGTGTCCCGCGCACACATCGACGCCTGCATTTACACCGGTCCGGCGAGTATACTCATTGCACGTAGGTTTCTTTCGCAAGGTGCTCGCGTTGCTATCCCAACGACGCTGAACTCGATATCTGTCGACCAGCGCCGATGGAGTGAAGTTGGCGTTGACAAGAACTTGGCGAGGGAAGCCAACCGCCTCGCGAATGCGTACGTTGCCATGGGTGCAGAGAGCACGTTCACCTGCGCTCCGTACCTTTTAGAGTCTCCACCAGGCGCTGGCGACACGATCGGGTGGGCGGAGTCCAATGCTGTGGTGTTCGCGAACAGTGTCCTTGGTGCACGCACGCAAAAGTATCCCGACCTGATTGACGTCTGTATCGCACTTACCGGTAGGGCGCCGCTGGCTGGAGTCCAGATTACAGAGGAACGCGCTCCGAGACTCCGCATCGACGTGACTGTGCAAAAGCACGAGGCGCTGGAGGATGCATTTTACCCGCTGCTTGGGTACGCGGTAGGAAAAGTGGTTGCGGGAAATATCCCCCTAATCGCTGGACTGGAGACGACGAATTTGACCAGGTCTGACCTGAAAGCCTTCAGTGCAGCCTTTGCGACCACGGCTTCTGCGCCCATGTTCCACATCTCTGGCATCACACCTGAAGCAAAGCAGTTCGATCTAGCAGGGCTTAAGCGTATTCGACTCGCCGACGATAACCTGCTCTCCGCTCTCAACGGCCTTACCACTGCCGCAGATGACTCCGTCGGCCTTGTCTCACTCGGAAACCCGCACTTTTCTCTTGAAGAATTTGCTCGTTTCGGTGAACTGTGTACTGGCCGCCGTAAGGCGGATTCAGTCCAGGTTATCATCACCACCAACCGACAGGTTTACGTTCAGGCGTGCACTGCGGGACATGTCGGTGCAATCGAGGCTTTCGGGGCTCAAATACTCACAGATACCTGCTGGTGCATGATGTCAGAGTCAGTGGTGGATTCTTCTGTGGTGAACCTCATGACCAATTCGGCCAAATACGCGCATTATGCGCCGGGAATAATCCGCCGGGGGGTGCATTTTGGGTCATTGAAAGACTGTGTCGCCGCGGCGGAGACAGGGAGAGCAAAATCTGGCCTAAATTCCTGGCTATCAGCTGTTCAACCAGCGTGATGTTGAGTTTGCTCTCGATGCCGTCATCTCCTTCCTTCAAGGTCCCCGTGTGTTGGAATATTTATTTGCTACGGGATGTGCCTCCCGCAATCTAGTCTTGTCAGAGCTGTCCTACACTTTGGGCATTCTCAAACCCGCCATCCTCCCGGCGGGCTCTGATTTATACCACACTACTTCCGCTCATCTAGCAAGATCCAAAGCCACCGAAACCTTCACAAGCACAATCCACGATGCGAAATGTCGTCCCCGTTCTCGAGCCTGTTCATACAAACTGATCAGGTATCCACTATGATGAAACGGCAGTGACGCGGCACACAGCCGGGATTGAAAAAAATTGAAAAGGAAAGTCTGGCCAGCCGAGGCTTAGATGTTCTGGACTTTTACAGGCGCATGAATAATGCTGTTCATGACTGCCTTAGGGATAAGGCAACAGACCGCCACCGTCCAGTTGGGTCCAAACTGGCACGAGCGATCTGCAACGGTCGGTTCTGCCCGCCAGGGATGCACCATGGTTATAAGCATCGAGTACAGACAATACCAAACAGGGTGTAGCGCATTCTTGGAACCATTCTTGAAACCTCTTTGCTCTTCGGCGTCGTCGAGGTGCTTGAATGATGATGTGGTTGTGTAAGGGTCGGGCATTGCCCCGACCGTGGATTGTGATCTCACACTCCTTAACCTCCAACTAGTCGATCAAAAGATCTAGCCGCTCTTTGGCGTACTGCGACAGTCAGCCGTTAGCCAGCTCAGGGCCGGTTGTGCCGGAATGAACTGGCTGAGTTCGGTCCGCATGAGGTCATCATGAACCGGAACTGTGACATCACAAAAAAGATGCGATAAGAACTCGACAAAGCCAGCTCGAACCGGGACAGCATTGAACAGAATTAATTTTCAAAATGTCGTTCAGAGTCTTCAAAGGATCCGAAAAGGGGGTCATCGAATCCACCACCAAGAAGCCCGCCATCGAGGGGGACAAGGTGCTCGTCAAAGTCTCCCACTCAGGCGTCTGCGGCACCGACCTCCACTATAAGGCCGCCGACATGGTTCTCGGGCACGAGGGCGTGGGATACGTTGAGGAGGTCGGGCCGGATGTCAAGGACCTGAAGAAGGGCGACCGGGTCGGCTGGGGCTACGAGCACGACTGCTGCGGTCGCTGCAAGCACTGTCTGTCCGGCTTCGAGACCTTCTGCCCCGAGCGCGCAATGTACGGTCTGGCAGACCTGGATCAGGGCTCGTTCGCCAGCCACGCCGTCTGGCGCGAAGCGTTCCTGTTCAAGCTCCCGGACGGGCTCGATAACGAGTCGGCCGCGCCCCTGATGTGCGGCGGATCGACCGTGTACAACGCCCTGGTGGGCGCCGAGGTCACGCCCACAGACACCGTCGGCGTCGTGGGAATCGGCGGGCTAGGACATCTAGCCATCCAGTTCGCTGCGAAGATGGGCTGCTACGTGATCGTCTTCAGCGGGACGGACTCAAAGAAGGACGAAGCCATGAAGCTGGGCGCGAAGGAGTTTGTCGCAACAAAGGACGCCAAGGAGCTCAAGACCAGTCGCAAACTCAACAATCTGATCGTCACGACGAGTTTCCTGCCGGAGTGGGAGCTGTTCCTGAACGTCCTGGACAACCGCGCGACCATCAGCCCGCTGACGGTCTCGGACAAGCCCTTTACAATCCCGAATCAGGAGATGCTCGTCAAGGGCCTGCGCGTGCAGGGCGGGATCGTGGCGGCGCGCCAGGTGCACCGCGAGATGTTGGAGTTTGCAGCCTTCCATGGGGTGAAGCCGATCGTGATGCGGTATCCGATGAATGAGAAAGGGATCAACGAGTGCATGAAGACGCTAGAGGAAGGGAAGATGCGGTACCGGGGCGTATTGGCCGCGGAATAGCGGTCGCATAGTGGCTTAACTTTTTGGTAGTGCTGGTAGTCTACTGTAATTTTTTCTAACTTCGTTCTAACAGCGTTCGGGACTGGGACTGGCCCGTGGGCGATGGATGATGGTTCAGGTGGGATGACGCGAATGATGACGACGCCGTCGATCCTGATACTTCCCCCCCGGCCGCTATAATAGTAATTCTCCCCTGTCGGTCTGTCAAACTGCCTGTTTTCCTCTCATCTAGACTCAATTGACCTTCCACAATCTTATCGCACGAACAATCAATGTAAATGTTCTCCCTTTCCCAGCGGGCGCACCGCCGCCTCCTCCTGCTCTTCGCCGCCGTCCTCCTTGGCCATTTCTACTTCGCCTACACGCACTATTATGGACGCCCCCACCACTATTCGACCGATCCCGAGTCGGGGCCCGCGTACTCTATTAATGGCCGCATCCCGGCCGACTGCCCACCTCTCCCGGGCCTGGAGAACATCGTGCTCGTGCTCAAGACCGGGGTCACCGAGTCCCAAACTAAACTGCCGATCCACCGCAACACGACTCTCCGCTGCGTACCCAACTATATTGTCTGGAGCGACTATGACGAGGAAGTCGCCGATATCCCCGTCCACGATGTCCTCTATAACGAATCGTCGGCGTTACACAATCTCCCCGATTTCAACCTCTATATGCGCGTGCAGGAGCAGGGCCGCCAGGCGCTCACGCAGACTGACCTGAGCGGGATCAGGGAAGAGTCCACGGCGTTTGGGAAGAGCAATCCCGGCTGGAAACTGGATAAGTGGAAATTCGTCCCGATGATCTCTCATACACTCCGAGTCTTCCACCAGCCCGAGGCCCGCTGGTATATTTTCATGGAAGCAGATACCTATATCCTGCTCCCGTCGCTGCTGTCGTGGCTGTCGACCCTCGATCCTAACCAGCCCTGGTACCTGGGGAACCAAATGCAGATCCGTGATATTCTCTTTGCGCACGGTGGATCCGGGTTCATCCTCTCACGACCTGCCATCGAAGCCGCCAATAACATCATCCTCGATAAGCGGGGGTACTGGGATGCGATCACCCAGAGCGAATGGGCGGGCGACTGTGTTCTCGGCATCCTCCTTGGCCAGGCCGGTGTGGAACTCACCTGGTCGTGGCCGCTGCTGCAGCTCTCTCCGCCGAAGGAGATCGAGTTCTTTGGACTGAACTACGGTCGCAGGATGTGGTGTTTTCCAGCCGTGAGTTTTCACCATCTTGACCCGAGCGAGATCAAGGAGCTGGTACGTGCCGAGCGGGGGATTGCCGGCCGGAAGGGCGTTGTCGAGCCGGTGCTCTGGCGGGATGTCTTCTATACGCTGGCGCGTCCGGCGATGGTCTCGGAAGATGCTGATGGGATACGAAGGGGGTGGGATAATGGGGCGGCCGAGGAGAAGGGGAAAGTGGATTCCGTGGAGACGTGCAAGAAGCTCTGTGAGAGTGACAAGTATTGTCTACGGTTTGTGAGGAGAGCGGATGGGGTTTGCGCGTTTGGGCGTGATGCAAGGATCGGCGAGGAGAAGATGGGCGCGGAGAGCGGTTGGATGACGGATAGGATTGATAGAGTGGCCAGGATGCTGGGAACTTGTCCGAGAGTGGAATGGGGGTAGGATCTTTCAACATTAATTCTTGTATAATATTTGGATAATGAATTATGACTTTCACTTTTGATATATGGCATAGAGGTAATACGGTCAGGAGACTGGCCGGTGTCCTTCCAAACACCCATGAACAGTTCTTGCCTATGATACTGAATATACAGGGATCAATAGCTGGTCCAGCGTTAGTTCATGTGCCCACCGCTCGCATCTATCACACTTCGATAATGACCACCGAAGATGCAAAAAAGCCAACCGGATCGGCGTCGAACTAGGGTGACGCGAGATAGACGTCAAGCACCAGGATGAGTTGTAGCTTTGTTGTCCAGAGCATTTTGACTGGGTACGAGATTGATTCATTCATGATGGAGAACGAGACCAGGTTTCCTTCCGGCTGGCTTTCCGGCTGGAGAAGCGGTGCGATTGAGGTGCCAGCATCGTCCATCAACCGGGGGAACACAAAGAGTGCTGAGGACAGTTGGGTAAGTAAGTACGTGAACTCTGGAAACTCTTAGCAGTGTTGGTTAGCCACCCCTTTGCTACGGGAAAAGATATGACAGATTTGGGTTTGGCAGGCAGAGAGCGGACCGTGCAGACGTCGTCAGTCTTTAGGATGATTGGATGAGAGTAATGCCTTGATCTTGCTTTGACCCTCATTTACTTCTCTAAAAATGGTTCTCAAATGTATGGGATTGTCAGGGTGAGGTAATAATGGCTGGAAGGCTCCAGTAGAGGGCTCTGTTCAGCTTCGTTCCTACCAGCCTTGCCAAATGATAAAGGAGTGGAAAACATGTCGCCCCCTGCAATGAATTCAAAGCTAAATAATGCTTGCTATCTTTTCTGGCTATGCCGAAACATATTACTTACATCACGTTCAAGCGGTCGATGAGCTCGGGGATGGATATGGTCATTGCTTCCCCCGTCGTACCGTCAGAGCTAGAGCTAGAATGTGAATGTTACGCGAGACGTGGACGAGAACGACCTGGAGGATCACACGGGGCGGGGAGGTGAGGCGGTTACATGTAGGTGAACGACGCGCTTCTCGTCGGGTTCACACTTAAAGGATTGGTTGAAGTGCCGAATAGGGGATTATCAGGTATTCTCATTGGGTGAATATGTAGCCTCTATGAGCTTTAGTAATTGTGATGCGTTGACATGACAAGTTCGCAGGACCGAGCTCTGAGGGTGTTTTTGCGGTAGGGTCATGGGTTTGATCTTGGGCGGCAACAGTCAACATTTTGCTCTTATAAGCTACATTTGAACAGGTCTATAACAGCATCTGCTTTGATACTATAATCAAGGCATGATTTATTCATTTCTAATTGGTCTTTGTACCAGGCCGCGTGGATGGTGTTCCTGAAGGCCTCGGGTACCTCCACAACCCTAACTCCAGACCAGATTATCAAGCCAGCCCTACCCTTACTCGTTACAACGAGAATCAAATCAACCCAGCGCACCAAAGGACAACAACAGAACAAACCAAGCATTAGACCTTATCAATATCCTCCATCTCAAAAATCGGAATATTCCCCTCATAGTCTAAAGTCTCAGGCCCAAATTCCGGCGAATCACAGTAGTCAGGATCCCACTCAAGCTCTGCAGGAGGCTCACCAACCTTGACCTCAATATGCCGGATCTGGTAGGGTTGCAGGATTCCCTTCTTAACCAGCTTCCGCAGGAAATGTATACAGAAGAATTCGCTTGACTGCGGGGGCGTCTGCCGGAAGGCACGGCGGAAATCCTGTCGCTGCGCCTCGGTCATTATGCCCACACCGATCCGGCGCTTGAGGTAGGACGATTTGAAGGGTTGCGGTTCATCCACAAGTCGACGGTAGTGGTTCGTTTCCTCGATCCCCCATCCAATGCAGTGGTACCAGGCGCAGTCGCCCATGGGGTCTGCGAGGTGAGGCGGGGACCGCACGATCACCGCGTAATGCTCGCTCTCCTCGTCGGTCTCATCTGCAATCCCAACATAGATCTGGTAAATGATATTGGAGGATGGGCGGCTCACTGATTGAGTCGATACGGTTGGAGCGCCCAGCTTGTCTCCTTGGTACCCAACAATTGTGTATTGTATTTGCTTGTAGCCGGCATTAGAGGGCTTGGGTGTCGGTGTCGCTTGGGAGGTGGCTGTTTCCCAGCTTTTGGCGTCGTTGGAAAGCTTATTGCTGACTGTTTCTTTGGAGAAGCTGGTAATTGTAGGCGAACATGGGGTTAACGCAATGGGTGTGGATTTCCGGTTGACTGGCTTCGGCGAGGCAGCATCGTCCTCGAGACCGGAGCTCGAGCACTCGAGGGGTGTAATGTACAGGCTTGATGTGCCTCTACCTGCGACCTCGTTCCGGAACAATAAGCCCATTAATGTTATAGAGAAGAATGGTAGCGAACCCGTCGACTTGAAAAGGTACTGATCAAATATGTATTGACGATATTGATCGAACTGTCGGGATGCGATGAAGCTGATAAATTCGAAAAGTGGGCTCGACGTCTTGACTGATTTTCTGTTTAGTCCCAAAGTGCTTTGCTCCGTACATCTTAAATCGAGTACATGGACACCTAACTCGACCTTTTGGTTATTCCGTTGTCTGTCAGAGCCAGATCCAGGAAACGGTACCTGGGCTTTGTCCACCGCTACAAGCTTTAGAGCTGGCATTGTATACCACACCAGTTTCAACAGCATCGTATGTTTGATGCCCACATTGGGCCTCTTTATCGGCACGCTGTCGGGACAGTTCGGTTGGCCTTTGTGCTATATTTGCGCGATTTGTCCCAGCTTGAATGGAGCCGTATTGTTCCAGATTGAAAGACTTCTTGGTAATCTTGGTGGTTCTCGCGTCAGCTAAGGAATCAACATCGCTCGAACGTTGGGTACAATCAGAATCCAGCGGCTTGGATGGCCTCGTCTCTGGCATAAACTCGTTCCATCTTCTGAGACGATGCAGTAAAACCGCGGTGCTGATCCGAGTGGTCAACATAATCGCTAGGACCGACGGCGAAACAAAACTCATGCGCCGTTAAAAGAGTTCAATATGGGTACCCCTTGGAGATTACTCTCAAATATTGCGATAATGCGGTGTTGTTGATGATATCCAAGTCCAGTTGATCTATCGTCTGAATCGAAGCCTAATCACGTGTTCACAAAGTGAGGTTATTCACCCAGTCATTCACTATATAGAACCCACCCGTAAATGAAAGTTGGGCTGGGTCTGCAGAACAGTAAGGCCTTGGAATGCATTGCGATAGGATACAGGCATACCCCTGAAATGCCTTTCTGTTGTCCTCCGGTGAAGCGCTTGCTGCATAAATCGCTCAGAGTAAGACCTTCCAACTCGTAGGCCCAGAACATCCCATCTATAGGTATTGCGTGGCGGATCCCCCATAAGGGCTGGGGCCTTGGGGGAGTAATATTTCTAAGCATGGATGAATTTGAAGCCAAGTTCAATTTGGGACGGGGCACCGCCATGTGTTTCTTGGTGTACTAATTGTTTGAGAAGGGATACCTGTACTAGACGAGAGAAACACATAAAAGAATCTAAGTGTGAGGTTCATTATTTGGTCTGTCTCCGGCTACCGATGGCCAGGCTCAGATGTCTTTCATAAAGCAGCCTACCGAGGCAAAGCACCTTGGGCCAGAACGAGCAGTCTTACTGACCCCCCCTCGCAGGGAGCCAGAGCACGCTGCTGGAAAGCAGACTCAGCTTAGGGCACCAAGGATGAAAGTGAATTACCAGAACTTACACTAGGTAAATAGGGAGTCTTTCACCCGGGGAAATCATACAGTAATCTCCGCCGCTTCAGAGAAATAGTGCCAAGACAAAGTAGACGACATATAGCTAGATAAATATATGGACAAATACTAGTACGATAATGTATTCTTACCGTACCGTCCAGGCGCATATAGTGAACGACGGAGAGTTTTCCTGTCCGCTGTCTTGGAGGGTACGGCGGCTACACCCATATAATAGACTGATATAGCTGGGCTTCCTTGGAGTCCCATGCGTCCTGCAGGTAAGTACCCCAATATGCGCCCAACACTTACCACGCCTACCATTACACCTCATATTGATCATCACTCCATAGGCTATTCTTATTGCCAAAGTATTACTTGCATTAGAGTCGTCTTCGAATTCTGATCAGGCGTTAGACAAGCGATGCGACACGTTCAAGATCTTCCACGTCCGGTGGAGATATTCCTTGACGAAGCTGGGGATTCCGTCTGGCGACTCCCACGTAATATTGAGTCGGAAATCGCAACTATAGAGACAGTATGCCATGTCAAGCATCAACAGCGCACCCCTCTAGCAGCAGGGAGAGAAGAAAATATTCGTGAGGCCGACAGCTCAGACGATGAAGGGAGCGAAAACAGAAGCGACTTTGCTACTGACGTTGTAGGTCGACTGGGAACAGGCACCGCAAAGTCAATCAGGATGATTTTTCTGGACCAGCTAGCTGATTTGATTGGCGCAAGAAGGAAGCAGACTACGTTACTTGCACCTCTTTGATGGAGGGCAATGAGGAGGCCACGATCTTCGTGGCGCGCAATCACAGCGTTTCTATGCCCTCGATCTGCTCTAGACATTCACCACACAGCTATTTTATTTACTGATATCGCCTTGTACATAAACCCAAGCCTCTTCCCACCCTCTTTTCATGGAACTTCACTCATAACTTTATCTTTTTGTGGCGGGACCAAGAAGTCAGCGGGTGCACCATCAGCCCCATGTCCATGCGCAGGCAAAGGTAACTGATTTCTCTCTGCCCACTCCCGAATGTCCTCAAAGTTCCGACAAACGTGTTCCGTATTGAAGTCAACGAAGGGACTAGGATGGTTCGGGTGGACCCAGACCTGCCCTAGGACGCCGACGTCAATCGTGCACATTAGCTGTTGGCGGAGAATGTCAAGGCAATGTGCTGGTAGGTGTTAGAGTGCATGTGTCCAGCAGGATGACGGCGACATACAAACATGTTTCTGGACGATAAAGTCATCGTTCCGGAATGCGCCGTCGCCTTTTGTGCGGTAGTATTCATAATTATAGTAGAGGGATTGGCGGAGGAGATTCTGTGCAGTCAGTGTCAGCGATCTTTTACTCTCTCGCCCTCACTTGCTACTGATGTCTTTGCGCTCCTGAGTTGGCCAATATGGTATACTCACCAAGCAATGCAGATGGTGAAGCCCCTCGACATTTGCCGGATATCCACCACCGTGGGCCTCGCTGATCTGGACGTGATCCGGTGTGATCCCGGACCCGGCTGCTTCTTCGACTGAGACGCGGATAGGCCTATCTGCACGCAACACGGGTCAGAATGAATTGAACGGAGCTCACTTAGGATCAGAACGCAATAGCCAACCAGCGACGTACAATTCGCACCCAACGCCTCCCAAGCCGCATCAACCTCTGGTCCCGCATCCTGGCGATAGACGTTTTCTTTCAAGAAGGAGCCGTTAAATCGCTGGCGGTGATACTTGATAGGAACGTTCGCGATGACCGGTGCTGACAGCTTGCATTAGTTACAGGGGATGCAAAGCCGAGAAGGGGAGCATGCAATAATGGGAGGTGTGTCGCGAGCAAACATCATCCAGATCATCGCGTTGGTATCCGATAAAAATACCGATCATGCAAGACAGTGCCGTGGCGATGATGAACAGCACTATCGTCCAACCAAGGCTACTCCCTAAGTATCGCGCTGCTTTGTTGCTTTGCCGGCTCCATGGGTATACAGCTTCGCTGTCGTCAAGGAGCCTGTCGTGGTCCTTGGTCCTGTCTTCCGAACCTTTACCTGCCGGACGCATCATGTCGAGGGGAAGAGCCTTAAGCGGAAGATAGTTCATCAGGAGGTCTTCTAAGGAACAAGAAGGAGCGTCCTTATTCCAAGGATGATCTAAATTCTGGACTTCCCACGACGAAGGAAGGGAGCGGGGGGAGGAAGGCTCCCGATCCGCAGTGTTTGTTCACTGTCAGTCCCATGTTATCTGTAGTATAGCAATCAAATGATCCCGTTCCCAGCCAATAGCAGAATTGGCGGATATCTCAAAGGTAACATCGGCATTTTTCATTGTTCAACAGTATGGGGCGAATGGAAACGAGATGCCATGCGGGTGTCCAACCCGTCGGCTGTTAACGGTGACGGGATGACAGCGATCGCGTAGCGACAGCTCCCTTCAGCTGCGCAGTAGGAAAAGCTTGTCAATGATTTCAAGAGATTGGAGTGGAGATGTTCTGCAGGCCTGGATGTAATGTATGGGAAAGTGTGCAAGGGAACCTTGGAAGCCAAGCAAGGAGTTTTGAAGATCCAGAGACGAGAAGAGGGTACAATGCAGGACCTCCCATTGAACCCCTTCAACGAATAAGGACGAAATGGCAAGGGGAAACTCAGACAAGCCGTCCGAGACCTCGCTTATCCGGTTGGACTCTGTGTAAGGATCGTGGTGACACCGCATCCGCATCCTGAGCCTTCAATCAAACACTCTACTGCCGGAAGATGGGATCATGCACCACCAAACACCCTTTCTCACCTCCTCGCCCGTCTTGGTGCGCGCGGGGGAGGAAAAGAAATGGGGGGCTTACGCGTAAAGACGGAAGCAACTGCGATGATCTCGTTCTGACATCTATCAGATCGTCAGCCCTTAGAACATAAATACGGCTGGCATCCTAGGGCCTCCAAGACTGGCAGACTCACCCCTGTTCCTTCTTTTCAACTGCCAGTCCAGCTTTCCTGTATAAGGAGACGCCAACAAAACCCTCTCACTTCACGCAACCCCGTAGTCTAGACTCGCCAGCCATGCACCTCATCCCTGTCGGACTTTTGGCCCTGACGGCGCAGCTGGGCCTGGTTCTCTCTCGACCGATGGGAGATGGCGCCTCGGAGTCTGGAAAAGTCACCCCGGAATGGACGCTCAGCATGCTCAATACCTATGAGCACTCTGCCAACCTGCGCAGAGACCGCAATCACGATGCGGCGATGATGGGCCCCAGCACCAACAAAAACGAAAAGGTACCCGACTGGTCACTTGAGACGGGCATGGAGGATACAGCTCCCACTCAACCAAATACCAACGCTGCAAGGATGATCTCTCCCGACGGAAACATGAAAGAGAAGACCCCGGACTGGACACTCGGTATGG
Organism: Aspergillus foveolatus; assembly: GCF_047715535.1. NCBI lineage: Eukaryota > Fungi > Ascomycota > Eurotiomycetes > Eurotiales > Aspergillaceae > Aspergillus > Aspergillus foveolatus. The sequence goes on along the minus strand of NW_027396118.1, from coordinate 130,098 downwards.
ACGCAGACATGGTTTCTGAACACACCGACTCCAACTCGAAGATGATGGATAGCCAGAATCTCAACGCCAACGTCAAGCGCCAGACTGTCGTCCCGATCCCCAGCTCGAGCGTTCCGGTATCGCCTTCAGCCAGCCCTACTGCTTCCACTACGACCAGTCCCACCCCATCACCCACTGTCCCTGGCGACTATGGCAGCTATGGAGAGTATGGGAACTACGGGGATTATGCTAGCTACGGAGACTATGACGGCGCTATCTTGAACACTGAGTAGACGGTGATATTATGCCTCACCTAATAGTTCTACTACTCGTTGGTTCTTAGAAGTGGGCAAAAATTTTACTTCGTCGCTCTATGTACGTGCTAAGAACATCCTTTCTTGCATTTGTTGAGCGCAAAGGTGAATAATTATTGTGCACTCATTTATGAAATTTTGTACAACTGGCGCTATGCAAGACAAAATAAAGCAATGCAATTTGTGAGAGCGAAAATGACTAGTACAAACCTCCTATGCAAACTCATGCAGGGCATGTAGATCATCCAATATGCCTCCCAATCCAGACTTCCGCCTTTGTAGGTAGTATCCAAGCATTCCTTAGACTCACAATAATCTAAAGAATGCGTCCATATTGATCTGGTGATCGAAATTGTTGGAATTCTAGAACAAACCCAGTCGCGATTTACAACCGCTCCAGTCTAGATATCAATATATCAAGCAAGGTGCCGATCACGAGATAGAATCCCTGTTGGAATCCAGATCCAGAGAACCTCGACCGTCCCACCGCATGTGCGCCGCATTGTAGCATCGACTCCTTAGCATCCTGATAAGCAGGTAGAAAATGGCGAGCGGCACAGAGAGCCGAATCCTCTCGACACCAGTCAGTCGGTAGGCAAGGAGGATGCTGCGGCCAAAGTTCGAGTTGATGTGGCAGGATGGATGCAAATACCTCGCGTGGTTTGAACCTTCTAGAGCTCGCGAGCTGACAGAATGGGTATATATATCTCCATGTTCTGGGGCGTAGCTGGAGTTGATATTGCTCAACCTTAGAAACACACATCTATATAAACCATCACTTGACAAAGAGTTTATTGCGATGAAGATTCAGGGTATGCCAAACTCGAACCTCAACCAAGCTGGCCTGGACTCTGCGCAACTTCAACAATACTAACACATGCGATACTCTCAAGAGGATAAAAACTTGGAGAACGCCGAGAGTGCGCTGAGTTCCATCAATGAGCGCCGGCTCATGATGAAGATAGATCTCCGCTTATTGCCGATGCTCTGTGTTATGTACATGATTACTTTTCTGGATAGGTGTGCTTCGCGTCTGGTCTTTGATTTACGTCAGGTCCCTTACTAAATTCTATTCATGAGACAGGGTCAACATCGGAAATGCCGCCGTTCTAGGAATGCGGGATGATCTGGACATGGTAGAAGGAACAAAGTACAACGCCGCGCTGATGATATTCTTCATTCCATATATCCTATTCGAGATTCCATCCAACATCCTCCTCCGCAAACTGAAGCCGCATGTCTGGCGTGCGTATCTCGCAAATCTGGGAGAGCGTGGGCTCTGATCTGACAGCTGGTAGTCTCCTTCTGCGTCTTCAGCTTTGGCCTCATCTGCATCCTGCAAGGTTTGGTACAGAGTTGGGCCACGCTCATGGTAACGCGCTGGTTCCTGGGGATGTTTGAAACGGCGATGGCGCCAGGATGTACCTACTCCTCTGCCTACCCATCACCCTATTCTATCTAATCAAGTGAAACAGGCTTATACCTGCTCGGCATGTGGTACAAGCGGTCCGAAGCGCAAAAACGATACAGTATCTTCTCCTGCTCGACCATATTAGCCGGTGCATTTGGTGGTCTTCTGGCGTCCGCCATTGGAAAGATGGATGGGGTAAGAGGGTACGGCGGGTGGCGGTGGGTGTTTATCCTTGAGGGCCTGGCCACGATCGTTATGGCGGTCATGGTCTACTTTGCTCTGCCAGACTTTCCGGAAGACTGCAAGTGGTTGAGTGAGAGGGAGTATGATCATATCAGGGACAAGATGGGGGCTGAGACGGGACGCTTGAATGGGGATGTGCGAATGGGATGGCGGGATATCGCTGGGGTTTTCAAGGACTGTGAGTGCTGAGGTATTGAAGCTCGTCCGCCGGCATCCTGACGTGGTCTAGGGAAGGTATTCATCGGTGCCTTTATGCTGTTTGGACAGATTGTCAGTGGTTACGGTACCTGCCCCTCGTCCAGAAACAAACGGTTCGAGCTAGTTATATATGGAGATACTGACATTGCAGGCTACGCCTATTTCGCGCCAACCATCATCCGTACATTCGGCTATGGGGGTACTTGCTTTCCTTCCTGTAACCACACACACTCTAATAAGACCATACAGAGATCAAAACCCAACTCTATTCCGTGCCCCCATGGGCCGCGGCCTTTGGCTGCACCATGTTGGTCGCCACGCTCTCCGACTTCTTTCGGCACCGCTACGCCTTCACCATGATCGGGATGTTGATTGGGATAGCCGGGTACGGAGTCCTCCTTTCAATCCGGGACACAGCACACCATACAATTCAGTATGGCGCGCTGTTCATGATCACTTGCGGCTGCTTTAGCGCCTCGCCGGTGTTCCTTTGCTGGTTTGGGATGAATCTGGGCGGACATACCAGACGGAGTGTGGGGACGGCATTTCAGATAGGGTTTGGGAATAGTATGTCTTCATGCTTTGCTGCTGATTTTATTTCCTTCCCCTTCTCCTTTTTCTACTTCTTCCTGTTCTTCTGCTTTCTTTTTCTTTCTTTTTTTTTTTGCTTTTTGCCTGCGTTGGACTAAAGAAAGGTACTGACAAGTGCGCAGTTGGCGGTATTATCGCAACATACTCTTTTTTGGAGAAAGATGCACCCCTTTACCGAAATGGATATATTATCGGTCTGTCATTTGCTTGTTTATCTGCTACCATGTCGACGGTTTATTTCTTCGCTGTCAGGTACGAAAACCGGAAGCGCGAGCGGTTAATGGCGCAGGGTAAGGAGGTTACAGTGGAGGAGGAGGAGAGGCTAGGTGATCAGGCATGCACGTATAGATACGCCTATTGAGGCCACGCTGTCTGGATTCGGAGACCGGCTATTATTCGCTAGGGCAAGAGGATTGAAGACCTGGCATTGATTACAGATTGCAGGCGTCTCTTTGGCGGAGCGGCGACGCCAATGCTTGGCCTGGCTTGGCCTGGCTTGGCCGTAAGGGACAAGAATGATCGACATCAGGCTCAGCGCCAATGAGGAGAGAAAGTGGCTGCACGGGGAAAAAGGCTTGTCGATGTCATGTTTAATGCTTGTGCACCGTTTCTCCAATTCCTCTTGGCTGACTGCGGTCTCAATCTAACCTAGCTTCCAATCTTCGGCTACCTGCTTGCTCTTTCCGCGGCGCTCGTCTATCGCAATAGGCCATGGTTGGATATCGGATCTCGCGGGTCCTCCAGAGCAGGATCCAGGGCAGGAACACGGGTACCTGGCAGTCCATGTGTCTGAGAATGCGTTTGCTATTGGTGTTATATCCCCAGCAGTCGGATAGTGTGTCTCGTGCAAGATGCGTTCGAATTAAGTAAAGAGTTCGAGAAAAACGAATAGTATAAATAGGCCGATCAAAGTGTAGTGTCCAGATCTCATCGAAAGTATCAAAGTTGGGACAAAGCAATCGAGGTTCTGCCTTCGAGCTCTATTGCAGCTCACAGAGGAAATGGTCACCACAACAGCCCTTGGGCTTCTCTCCCTTCTCTCGCTGACAGCTCCCTCCCTGGCCAGCTACTCTGTGAACCTCAACTACCGCAGCCCCTCGCTCAACAAGGATCACATCAACCTCGGCATAGACACTGCCAAAATCAATCGGCGCAGTCTCGTCAAACGTTCGGAGCCGTCCTATGCGCCATCGCAGCTTTCCTTCACCCACAGCGTCGCTTCCGGCGACCCTTATGCCGATAGCGTGATCCTCTGGACGCGGGTCGCGCCATCACTTAACGCTTCAGATAGTGAGGTTCCAGTTTCTGGAGATGTGCCACTGTACAATCATGACAATGAGAAATACGCCAAGGCGTCGGCGCACCCTATCTGCGTAGAGTATCGCGTGTTCGAGGACGAAGACGCGACCAGTGTCGTCGACCAGGGACGTGTCTTCACAAGCAGTGACGTTGACTATACAGTCAAGGTGGAAGCGACTGGACTCGAGCCGTTCACGACGTATTGGTACCAGTTCAACGTTTGCGACTCGAAGAAGGTGTCGCCGCTGGGACGGACCAAGACAGCTCCTGCAGCCGACCAGGATTTGAAGGAGGTGAAATTGGCTGTGCACTCTTGCAGTAATTATCGTGCGTTCTCTCCCACTCCCCCCCTTCAGCAGTATGCTCTCCAGCTGACGAGTCTGGGTGGGTAAAGCGAATGGCTACTTCAACGCCTACGGCAATGTTGCTCGCAAAGACAAAGTCGACTACATCGTGCACTTAGGGGACTACATCTACGAGTATGAGAATGGTGTCCCGGGCGTCGACGAGCGCGCCGTGGTCCCGCCTCGCGAGATCTTCACTCTCTATGACTACCGCACGCGGCTGGGACAGTACCGCACCGACGAGGATCTCGTCGCCAGTCATGCGAAGTTTCCTTGGATCCCTGTTTGGGACGACCATGGTGCGTAGAGGTTTTACCTTTGTCCACTTCCCAACATTGCATTGTACAAGATTGTAATAATTGGATGGGTGCAGAAATCGCAAACAACGGCTACCGCGATGGCTTCAGCGGTCTTCGCAACACGGAGGACAGCTTCCTCAACTATGGACCGCAGATCAGCGTCGACCAGCGCAAGATGAATGCTGTTCGGGCTTATTTTGAGTGGATGCCTATCCGGTTTGTTCCGTCCAGCTTATTACTTCCATCCTGAACAATGACTGACGGCGAGCTCACAGGCAAGTTGACATGGACGACGGCCTCCGCATCTGGCGCAGTTTCCAGATGGGTAACCTCTTTGACCTTATTATGATTGATACAAGGCACTATGATCGTTCAATCACGGACTTGAGTACAGTTTCCCTCGGGTCTTTCTATTAATCATCTACTCATACAACTAACGCAATGCAGGCGACAACTCTGAGTACATCAAGCTCATCCATGACGACACCGGACGTAGCCTCATGGGTCCACGGCAGGAGAACTGGTTCTATCGCCAGCTGTCATCTAGCAAGGACCGTGGCGCAAAATGGCGCGTCATCGGCAACCAGCTTGTCTTCGCGCATATCCAGCAGAAGAATGAAGACGGGTCCTTGAGTTTCAGCGGGGACGCGTGGACAGCGTACCGTGCAAACCAGAACCGCACGCTCAAGCACATGTATGAGAATGAAATTCGGAATAACATTAACATTGCGGGCGATACGCATGTCAACTGGGTAAGTCCAACCCCTTTTCGAAGCAGGCAGACAGACGTTGATTTGTGTCAAGGTCTCGGATATGATCTGGGAGGGCACCAAGCCCTACAACAACGTCACCGGCGCCGGCGCCGTTGGCGTCGAATTTGCCGGCACGGCCGTTTCATCCACGGGCTTGAGTAGCGTGTCCGTCGCCGATGCCGAATCGGTTGCAGAGACATACAGCATCAACCCCGAACTCAAGTGGGTGGAGGGGTACTACCGCGGGTACTTTGAGCTTCATTTGCGTCAGGATGAAGCCGAGGCGCGCTATTTCGGGTGTCCGACTGTTGCGGAGAGGAACAGCTGGGAGCTCCCGCTTGCCAATTGGACCGTTCGCCACAGTGACAGTCATTTGCAGAGACCGTTGGCGGGAGGACGTGTCGAGGCGGGCTACTTCGTCGATGGGAATGTGAAGCACAGCGAGCTTGCGGTTAATACGGAGACAGGGCAATGGGAAGCTGTGAGGTTTGAAAAGATGTTCATTGAGCATTAGAGTCTAGGTTTTGTTTTCAACGTCTTCGTGGCTAGGCTTTGCCAGACATAGCTTAGTCGCTAGACATATATCATTCCTAGCGAATGTAGGAAGCGTTGCATCTGCACATGTGGTTATTATTTGGGTCAATCTAGATCTGGACCTACAGATTCCCTCGTTATCTCAATCTGGCACCGAGTTATGGAGAATTGCTAGCAGTCCAATTCCCGCTCTGGTCCAGCCAGGGCTGACTGGGCTTCTAACATGATGTAACCGATATGATTGAAAATGTGCTGTCCTTCGTTGTGATGGCCTGCCCATGTTGAATGCACACTATAAAGTGACGTGAATTGGAATATAAAGTATAATTCATTGCGCACAAAACTCCATGAGCTGTACAATTCAGACGGCCTCGGCCCGATCCCCCTCCTTCACGTCTAAGCCATCCCCCGTCTCGTTCTCCTCCGTGTCAGTATCCCACATACTCTCCCTCATAAACGGACTACTGCGTCGAATAGCAGGCCCCTTGAGCACCAGCACCACAGGGACAACACTCAATGCAACCCCTATGAACCCGAGAAGAGTGCCTGCCCATCCAAAACCAAGGTTACTAAACAATTGTGGACTGGCCAGCGGCAGAAATGCACCAAAGGAATTCCGTCCTAAACTCGCAGCAGATAGCGCAGAGGCCGCGTATCGCTCGTACGCATCAGTTAGATAATTCACAACAGCCATGTAGATACTGTAAATCCCGACACCGGCTGCTGCAATTCCAATCGTTGGCACGATCCAGTGCACGTCTGGTTGGGAAGCCCAGCCGTACCAGAAGAGGCCTGCGGCAAAAAGGAGCGATCCTGGTATGGACGTATACAGGCGCGCTTCGGGAATAGGCTTGCCAGGTTTTTCCTTGTTCCTGCGCGACGAGCGAAGATAGAGCCAGTCCTGGAACGGGTTGAAGACAGTGCCAATCACGGCACCGACGGAGATGGCGAGTTGCACGAGGCCCGTTGCCAGAGTATCCCAGCCGTAGTTCTCGCCGAACGTTTGCACAACGCTGCTAAAGAAGAGGTACAGAATACCCCAGGCGAAACTGATCCAAAGGGTGAAGAAGGTGACGACGGGTTCGGTGAGGAGCATTTTCGTCGGTCTCTTGAAGGAGATTTGGAGGAGGCGAAGGGTAGACGGGGCGTTGATCTCGGCTTGGGCGTAGACAGGACGGCCGGTTTCTTTGCGGATTTTAGCAGCACGACGCTTGAGGATTACATCTGGTCGGGTCTCGTGCAAAATTAGCCAGAAGATGGGCAGGAGCCCGGCGTTATAGATAATCTGCACGTAGAAGATCCAGCGCCAGGGATCGTTCTTGTGGATCTGGACGATGGCGCTGCCAATGAACGGGCCCAGGGCGATGCCGACTACACTCGTGAATCCGAAGAGGGACATTGGGAGGCTTCGTGCTTTCTCGCCATGCCAGACGTCTGATATACTTCCTCCGACGATATTGATCGAGACAGACGAAGCGCCGCCGCCGAAGAACCGTGTCACGACAAGCGTTGCGAAGTTCGGTGCGAATGCGCTCGGGAAGAGACTGATGATTAGGATGATGTATGCCACAAAGTAACCTGGCATCCGACCGGAAGATTCAGTCAAAGGGACAAAAATGAGTGGCCAGAAGGCGGCGCCCATATTCCATGATGTGGTTGCCCAGTAGAGGTTTGGGAAAGGTGAGTTCTGTACGTGGAATTTTTCAGCCATCCAGTCGTTGCCAGAACCATAGGTTCCTGCCGGAAGTCCGGTGAGGATTGAGCTGCAAGAATGAGCTGTTAGGATCTGTTTTATCTCTTTTCTTTCTCTAGGTTGGGGATAGAGAAGCTGTGGTTTCGTACATGAAACAAACGGTGACCGTCAACGCCCATTTGTATTTCTTGCTCCAGTTAAACCTGAATCTGGTCAGCAAAGAAAGTGATATAAATATTTCACAGTGACAATGGTTTACGGATTTTCAGGATCATTTGGGCCATTCCAGGTGTGGATTTCGACATCGCCGCTACTGATCTCGCCTGAAATGTCGCTGGTGAATAGGCCTTTCACTCTTGAGCAGGTTAGCTGCGTTGTGTCCTTTTTCAGTAGTGGGAGGGACACCCACTTATGAAAAGCTCTTATCCCCCAGCTTTGCTTCTTCTTCTGAGCTTGACTGTCTGCTGCAGCTGCAGGTGTCATTGTGTCTTGGCTGGCGAAATTGCAGGAAATTAACCCGAATTATGGCACGCAAGCCATCCAAAAGTTCTATTAAACAAAAGACAGGTGCATGAAAGTTTGATTTATAATCGTGGATGAAAAAAGATCTCACCCATGAATTGCTGCACCAGCATTATCCATTATCCGGATCGACACCTGGATCCCAATTCGGCGTCCCGACACGCTCGGATAGGCCGGTTCGACGTCATACTTGCCACATCCAGCGCTGTCAGGACTCAAGTGGGCCCTTTGTATATCTAGTATTACTGGTCCCAGCTCTGATTCGGTAAACAGTTTCTGGCCCACGTTTTCCTTCCACTTTGACTGTGATGTCATGGGCATACGTCCTTTTTTGGCAGGTATTGTTACTCATGTGGATTTGTGGTGCCTTAGGGCTTGGTTGTGCGCACGTGGATTGGGATATGCCACCGCCTATGTATGTAGATTGTAGATAATATTGAGAGGTTGCCAGGTCCGATCTATATTTGAAATTGTCGGGCGAAGCATCTTGGCGGGAATAACGGTTTGCGGCAATGTTGCATACTGGAGTCAACCACTCAGGTGAACGAAGATGTGGCATATAGGCACAAAATGCACCCGAATCTACCGCGCAGCCAAGGCCATTATTGCCAGCTATGATGCACAGGCCCTTACCTAGTTTAGCACATTTATGTTACATCTTCGTTACTGCTGGTTTCTGTTCATACCATATATATTGCCGTTGTAAATCCCAGGTACAACCGACAGAAAGCAAATCTCTATCTAAGATGGGCTGAAGCAAACAGCTCGACACGAGGGACCAGAAAGCAAGAATATGTTATTACTTATGCAATCCGTTTTTCAGTCACTACTAGACCCTCTCACCCCTTTCCCAGGCACACCCCTTAGGTTCCGTCGGATATCTCATAGACCCAGAGGTGCAAGATGTCTCCGTTTGCACCACCCCGCTATGCAATCGGATCAATACTGAGATCGTTTGATCAGTGTGTATTTATAGTTGATGCTCATCGAAGTTAGACAATTAATGCACTTGACGATCTACTCGTTGACATACTGAACGACAGGTTCCCGCTGCCGTTCGCTAAGCAAGTATATAATAACAAGGCAGAAGGAGTAAGTTTACTCTTACTAAATAGAATTTATAGTAAACTTATAGTATACTACAGGGTAAGAGAGGTAAAGTATAAAACCTCTTTAGCTATCTAGCTATAAAGTTTAACTAGAAGGAAAACTGTAATATTAAATTATATAGGCTTCTTTATATACAGGATTCAAAAAATATTTTTACTAAAGAGTTCTGTTTCCCATGTTTCGAGTGTCACAGGCTATGGCCTGGATCTTGGTTGTTCGGCCATGCCCTCAACCTGGTTCTAAATAAGGTCTTTACAACATCAATGTAAGCCTCGTAATTGCGGCCTCGTAGGAAAAGAGATCTGTCCTCATAACTTCGGAAAAGAGATCCGTTGTCATGCAAGTCCGGGAAGTCGGAAGTCTTGACGTATGATTGGGAAAGGTTGATAAAAGGGAGGAGGAAGATATCTGCGCTTCTATCTCTTGTTTCTTTCTCTAAACTTGTGATACTCGTTTATACAGTACAGCCAGTTGAAAATAATACTGCCTACGCCCGTTACATCGAGAGTATTATCTGGCTCTCCAATCACCGACGCCACAAGACTTTCAAGAACGTAATAACGGCGGGGTTCTTCTCAAGCGAAGCCTGAAGCTCGCTGTCCATCGCTACCAAGCCGTTCAATATGGTCACGGTCGCGCTGAGTCCATTCGGTGAGGGGAATCATGAATAGCGGTGCAGAGCGTCCAGGGTACGAGGCACGTGTTCGGAAAAGAACAAGCCTAATTTTTGACCAGGAGACGGGGGAGGGTTATGAAGGTGATGCGATTCCGTCTGAGAACCATGTCGAAATACTAGATGCCAATTTTTTTTTGGCGCTGGGCGGAGATGCTGTCCAAGCTGCGGATGAGGCAGTAGACATGGTTGATAGAGTAGGGTTGAAGAAGAGTATGGAAGAGGTACGTGCCCAGAGTGCCAGTTGAGCCGGTGAGGATGACATTGTGCTTGTCTGCCTTGTTCCATTTGCGCCTGTGTTTTGTTGAATTCAAACTACGGATCGCGTGGTATCCAGCAGTTCAGCTACACTTGGCACATGATACGCATCCAGTTTGTTATTCTCAATGATACCGTCATGGCAGCCGCTCTAGGTCTTGTCGCAAGCATCTTTGCTCAGTTCAAGGGATTGGAGAAGTCTACTGTGAGCAACGGTTCTGTTCGAGGTTTGAAAGACACCTATATTAGTTTGCTATCCTCATCCAACGGAAAGCACAGTGCGAGCAGCAGATGTCCTCGTACGACATAACGTGCTTTTACCGTGGCGAACACCAAAGCCGTACCTTTGGCAAACCTATTCTCATTCAGATGTCTGGTTACGACTGTTATATCGCCAGCTGCTATGCATTTTGCACGGTGAAACTCATATAGCAATGTCCTGCCTCTTTCTCACTACGCCACGAGATATGGCTTTTGGTGGGTATTGGCAAGCCGCGAATTTCCTTAAGAGCCAGTGTCTTTAGAGGCCGCAGCATAGCTACTATTATAGAACTGCGAGAATGGGTAGTCCGCTTGCAGCGGAGAGTATCCCCCTAAGAGGTATACTGTCATTGCTCCAGAGTGTCAGTAATGATCAATCTCGATACCGAGCGACCTATAGTTCATTTAAAAGCAGATCAATGTGGCTAATCACTCATACGATTATATTTACTGGAGTATTTGTTCAACCAGTACCTATATTTGATACTGGTCAATTTTGACATCTTGTTTAATAGTGTACTAACCTACACGCATGGCATGTTTGCGGGTAGGCTAACGAGTTCATCTTATGCCCATACCGTACAGGCGAAGTTCCTGCATCACCTACTTGATCGAGAAATAAGACAAGGTGCAACATAATCTGCACACATATATTTCTCGGTTTATTACAAAACTCTTATGCGTATCCGCTGCTTTGCCGTACCATAAATACGTTCTCGACCGTACAACGAATGGGTTTATCCAGAAAGATATTGGTCAGTCTTGTGTAGAGCAGCGTCTCTTGCGCCGTATAGAGACGGGACCCAGGCCGACAGCTTGACCTGTACCAACATTGTGCCCTCATATCATGCATCTCGCGTTATGGACCTAAATTGAAACCCTCTTACGATACTACGCACTGAACCAGTAGACAGTGGTACAGATGCAAACAACCTGCCCCTTCGGCGTAAAAAACAGAATGCATTTTCGGTGCTAGGTAATGCAGTTGCTCATCTAACTTACAGTCACCACGGACCGGTCTGCCACCATGATCAATTTAAACCTCTCTGGTAGACTGCAGGCCGCCCCAGTCCCAAGCTCTCGGAGGCCTGGGAAGCGCATCCTGATCGACACATCGACACTCTACATTCAGGGGCAATTTCATATCGTCCGACAAGGCAAAGTACTGTTCTACAGCTTTGCGGCGTAGAACCTTAAGGGAGGCAGATCGGGGGATTTCCTCTCCATCGCGCAAAACCCGTAGCATTGTTGGGAGCATATATGCTGGCAGACTACGGGCCAGGCCATCCTGCAGGAACTTCAGGCATGACTGGTCCGGTGGTGGCACGGTCCCTGATGTATAACCAGGATCTGCACCGCATACGCCACCAGCCTGGAACCGGACAAGGGCCGCGACTTGCCCACCGTTGTCCTCGGATGTCGCTGAGAGGATGCAGCCCTCGGCGATGAACGGAAGGTCTAGCAGATGCATCTCAACTTCGAGGATTGGAACCTTATAGCCGCGGAACTTGACAACTGCGCAGCGAGAAAGACCGGTCAGTACGAAGAGTCCAGGGGATGTGCTATGTGTGGGATAGCTGGCCTGCTTACAATCCGATGACACCCGCCCTTCGATGCAGTAGTCGTCTCCCACGCGACGGACGAGGTCCCCCGTCCGGTAGAAGCCGTCTTCGGTAAAAGCTGCTCTTGTGGCTTCTTCGTCGCCCAGGTAGCTGTATGTTGTTGAGTGAGCGGAATGACTCGAAGAGAATAAGATGGACAGAAATGGGTACGCACTGTGTGAACATCGCCGCGGCCTTGACCAGCAGTTCTCCATGGTCGCCCTCCGACAAGCGGACCGTCAAACTTGGGCTAGGTCTTCCTATGCAACGCTTTGCGCTTATGAGTAATATGTCGATGTATCGCAAGTACACAGTCGGGCTATACGCACGTCCAGCTGCTTCTCGTCCGACTCTGTCCACGGGGCAGCAGATAAACACCCACCGCAGAGCTCAGTAGTGTTGTAAAAAACCTGCAGTGGTCGACCGATCTCATCTCGCCAAAACCGGAGCAGGGCAGTATGTGGCATCATGCCGCTCACACGGGCACAGCGGAGCTCCTGTGCTCCGCGGAGGTATCCCTCGACCTCTTCCAATGGCAACTTGAACGCAATATGGTCCTGATAGTACTTCATCATCATTATCCAGAAACGTGGCGGCCCCATGAGCAAAGTCGCCCCACCTACTCGCAGACGTTCCCAGAGAACAGAGGGCTCGGAAACGATGACCTCTATGCGGGTGCCGGCCAGAAGGTGCCGAAATAATGGGAGAATAGCGCCGGCCCAGTGTGGAGGCCGGTGGCTCAGGAGCACCTCGCCCGGCGAGCCGCCTGTGTGCAGCTCATAGAACAGACGTCGTGGATGCACCACCCCTTTTGGAGGGCCTGTTGAGCCGGACGTAAAAAGGAGCAGGCCAGGACGAGCTGCGGGAATCTCCAGACTAGGGTTCAATGCCAGTGCTGGGCTGTCAAGCTCGACGGCTGGCGAGGTTTTGATCTGGATTGGAAACACCATGATGGGAAACCCATGAGAAGTGGCGTAGTCTCGGATACTTTTAGCTGTGGGAAGGTGGTCTTGACTGGCCAGGACGGTGCCGGACTCACATCGCCGGGCAATATGCAGTGCCTCTTCCGGCAAGATACCAGTCGCTATGGCATGAACAAAGTCAGGCATTTATCGACATCCAGAGGCGGATTCAGAACTCACGCAAAGGTACCACTGCCCCTCCGATGGAGAGAATAGACAGTGCCGCGATGATGAACTCGTAATTTCCGTTGGACAGCACAAAAACATATGGCTTGTCCTCTTGGAGAAAGATATCTGTCTCGTCGAACATGCACCGTGGCAGGGAGGCCCGCAGGAATGAGCGCATACGAGCCAGGTCAGTCAGGAGCTGGACAGGGTCTGCGTCAACTCCGGCATTCGGGTCATGGACCACGACATGGTTGACCTTACGCGGAAGGGCCAGTAACTGTTCAAAGAAGGGTTCATCTGGCAGTCCTTCGTTCGTTATCTGGGTCATCTTGCTCAGTTCAAGGGGGAAGACTCGGTGAAGAGTGAGGAGCGCGCGGCAGAGAAAAACAATGACACCACTGCCATTCACTCGGCCGCCTAGTAGGCAATCGATCAATAGTACGCCGATCAGCAGCCCATGGGGCTTTAATTTACTCCGAAGTAATAATGGCTTGAACTCCTTGCAGGAACTGAAGAAGCCGAGACCCAACATCGCCGATCTACTCCGCAGTAGAATCGCCATTGGGGTCCTCAACTGACCTGACCATTCAGAGGTGAGGAAGGAGCGCGGCAAATACGACCCTACCGTGTCGCTGGCAGTCCCTGGTGTCCATCTGCCCTAAGCGGAGCATACTGTGGCGCGCTAGAGTCAGTCGGTCGGACCATCTGGACAGCACGCACGTCTCACACAGGCTCCATACAGTGCCAGGCCTCCTGTTTAAACCGATCGAGTCTGACTGTAGACTAAGCGGCGCAGCATATTCTTTGTAGCGGAACCTACCCTACCGAGAGCTGGTGATGTATATAGCTCAGATTTCTCTATTTAGTAGGTTATGCGACACTATCTACTATTCCGCCAGTCTCTTCTTCCGTAGGTACTCATAATCCTCCAAGGAATTTTTCACCCATACTGCAAGTGTCCCCCCCTCGCTCTCCCCGAATTCCGCTTTCCAGACCTGGATCTCACGTTCAATGTCCAGCAAATCAGGGCTCACACTGCGATCTGCGATAATCCCTGCGGAGGAAAGTAAGGTGGAGTTCATCTGCGCAGTGATTGGATCTGTTCGACGAATCTCCTCAGGCCCTGCAGGTTCCCATTGGAAGCAGAGCTGCTGGGCCTGCAGTCCCACCAGATCACATAACCGCGTAAGGATACGGGGATTGGTGAGCATATCACTAGCGTCAAGGACGATCGGCTTTGATTGCGGCAGCTTGGAGCAATACCAATCGTATAACTGCCGAGTCCAGCGCAGCGTCATGGCTACAGTCAGCTCTCCCTCGATTGTAGCCAGATCCTCGCCGCGATCCTGCACCCTGCGCCGGAGGATGCGATAGTACGAAGGAAATGCTAGCGCCGGGTGACGGATTAGGAATACCGGGGTCCAGCTGATCAGGAAGACATCTGGGACGACGGTGTTGTTCACTTCCTTCTTTGTATCACCCCCTCGCTCGCAGAGATAGGCGGCCTTTACAATGGGATCGATCATATGGGGAACGTGTTCCTTGATAACCACCGTCTTTCCTGAGGCCAATGCAACGAACTGCTCTAGGTGATCGAGACATCGCTGGTACTCGGCACGGAGCTCGTCTGTGACTGTTTCTTCCCACTGGCCTTGTCTTTTTTCCAGCAGTCGGAGCTGGCGTAGTTGCTGGATTGCCGGGAGGAAGAAGTATCCACCATTCGCGGTCGAGACTACGCCCGGTTGATTGGGGAGATTCAAGACCTTCATGAGTAGGCTTGATGCAGTGCGAGGATAGGTAAAGATATATATACGGTTGGCGGAAGCCTTTTCTTTGGACATTTTGACTGGCTCGTGGTAATCGCTTTAGAAGAAGGACGACCTTGGAACTGTAACTAGTTGATTTTCAGTTCCCCCCTTCTCTCCTTTTATTGTCTTCGTCCTAGACACATTTACCTGAGCATGGGCCTTCGTGGCGGCCCTTGGCAGACTCGTTTGATCCACTTCCGGAGTTTAGCTTGCAGCTCTGTGAAGTAATATTGAGAACCTGCAGAATGGCAGAATCAATGTGCCTGTGTTGATCATGACCCCTCTTTTAGCAGGCTTATATACTGGCCAATGGTTTGGTCCTTCTCCAGAGGTATGCTTTCCCAAATTTCTTAACTCAGCCGCTGAAGGAGATTAAGTGAGGGCAATAATTTTTTACCAGCATGGCCATCACGGCTTGTTCACCTATAGACCCACCGCATGCCCTCCCCCTTGGCACTGCGCAGCCTCCAGGGCAGGCTCATGTACGTAATATTCAACTCTAAGCTCAACTCAACTAGCTCACTATTCCCTACCAACTCAAAAAAGGCCATCAGTGTATCCCTACCTACCTGGGACTCGGTCCCAGGGCGCCCCCTCGGGATGCAATGGGTGATTGAGAAGATGCAGACAAACTACCCCAGGTATGTTCGCCGCTTGTGGTGCCAGACGTCTGCTGAGTGCGAGCGGGTTTGGCGTGCACCATATTGTGCAAAAGCTGCGTGAAGCGGTGCTGGACCGCATGGGCAGGCCTGCGAAGATGAGCTGCTTGGTTTTTCCTTCAGAGGAGGCCAGTGTCAGGCTGTCTCAATTTTTGCGGAGCCAAGGGGGTGATGAAACTAATGGTGCAGCTGTTCAATCCGAGATATTCTGGTTTCATCTAGCCGGTGACAATTACGCCGAAGAGAACGCCAAATGGGGCCAGTTCTGGGCTGTTCTTTACCACCAGTGCTATGAAAAACATGCAACCAAGTTCTGGACCATCTTCGGCGACGGCGTCTCGAGCCGCCATGCGGAGTTCTGTCTAGGGCTGTGGACCTTCATGCGCTCTAGCTCGCAACCGGACTCATCCAACGGTATCTATCAGTGTCCTGTCGATACAACCCTCATTCTGCCGCCGTGGAATCGCCACTGCGATCAAGAAGCCAAGGATACAATTAGATCGCGGATCGCCGAGTGGATTGCCTCCGATGACCCTCATATACCACGGGTCTCCCCGTCGGATGTCTATCTATACCAGAAGGGCATGTGTGCCATCTCAGCAGTCGCTCGGTCCTTACTCCCTGGAAACGAACAGTCAGGTGGCGTCGTAGTGTTCGGGTGGGTATCTGGCATATTCGTGTTACTCCATCTGACTCCTCCAACAGATGGCCATACTCTGAGACGCCCAAATGTGTCGAGAACAGCGGCTACAGAAACTTCTTTCTCTACAGCCAGGGCTCCGCTGATGAGCTGGACCTGCTGGCAACCTCCTTAGCATCAGGGACCAAGATCCAGGCACTGTTCTGCGAGATCCCCTCCAACCCTATGCTACGCACGCCGGATCTTCATCGGATTCGCGAACTTGCAGACCAGTATGAATTCTGTGTTGTATGTGATGAGACCTTGGGGACCTACATCAACGTCGACGTGCTTCCCTATGTGGATGTGGTGATTACGAGCCTGACCAAGATCTTCAGCGGTGGCTCCAATGTGATGGGCGGCAGGTTAGTAGCTCCCATTAGATGACTCTCCATCTACGATGCTTTTATATACTGAATTCACCCTCCAGCGTGGTGCTTAACCCTCAATCCCGGCACTACGAAACCCTACACCAAAAGCTCAGCTCAACATACCAAGACAATCTCTTCCCTGCCGACGCTATACTGCTAGCGCACAACTCGACCACTTTCCCTTCCCGAGTCCGACAGTGCAACAAAACCGCCCTAGCCCTAGCCTCCCACATAGTCACTCACCCATCCATCCAATCCGTCTTCCACCCCAGTCTCCCATCCCTGCCCACTGCATATCTGTACGAGCGCTACCGCCGTTCTAATGGCGGGCATGGATATCTTTTGAGCTTCCTCTTCCGGAATCCAGCAAGCGCTGTGGTGTTCTATGATTGCCTGGATATCTGCAAGGGGCCTAATGTCGGGACGAACTTTAGTCTCGCGCTCCCGTATGCGCAGCTAAGTCATGCGCTTGAGCTTGATTGGGCGGAGAGTCAGGGTGTGCCGAGACATATTATGAGGATCAGTGTTGGCTTGGAGCCTGAGGAGTTGTTGATTGGGAGAATTGATGATGCCTTGCTGGAGGTTGAGAAGTTTGAGAAAAACAAATTGCCTGAAGCGCAGCCCAACTAACCCTCGTCCCCTTGCATCTCATCCAGCGCGAAGGTTGTTCTATGGATGACTGAAACCTAGATATGAGTCTCACATGCGCACACTCAATAGTGCCGCTAGCTTTTTAAAAGAAAATATCGCTTTCTACAGCTGCTTCTTTGAATTCTCCCTCACAGCAAAGGAGCCATATCATGAGCATGAGAGCCCATAAGTTGCTTGCCTCTTGTCGTCCCAGCCCGGAACATCGATTCACCACGTACTTGCGCCCACTTTGCCTTTATCCAGGCGTCATAGCGGTATTCCACGACCAGCTGAGCCACCGCCAAGTACACGATAATGTAGGTAACCGCTGATATCTGCAATCGTCTTCGAGTTGCTACTGAAGGTCTATATAAATCGTATTGTCGAGCAGAGGAGCGCAGGAGTGCTGAAGCGGAATAGAAATAGCATGAACCGTGTAGGAGGGAAGCACTGGTGCTCAGCAAGCTCTGGAGTGTGCGGCAAGTCTGAAGAGGCCACATTGTCAACACGGCAGACAACATCGTCTCCTACTGGAAGGCCACCAACTTCGTCTTCAGGTCAGGTCTAAACAGGCTCAGAGAAGTTCATGTGGCATTTGCAGGTGGGCATACCTTGTACAGCCTTAGGTCCCCTGAGAAGAGACAATCCTGATTGCGCCGTCTCTGATCGTAGGTTGCCTCATCTCCCTCATTCATTCTTTCGTGAACTTTTAGATCAAATTTTGAAATCTCTCCATTTGGGTTATCTCACCACCAGTAAACTTCTCAAAAGCTTAACTGGCAGGCTGACCCCCTCCCAGAGCCGGATTGTGCCGGAATTGACACCTGAGTACGCTCAATTTTCAATGGGAGAAAGGCACTTCACCCGCCAACCCATCCGAATCCCCTCCTTGGTGGCTCCGTCCAATCTTTCAACAGGAAGACCAAGCACGGCATTGTCAAGGCCCAGTCTCGATTCATAGTCGCCGTCCCCGTTGGGAAAGAACATTCGGCTATACAGCATCTTCGGAAGCGCCTTCCAGTCATGGACTTTCAATTCTTCTTGGCCTTCCTTGAACCGCACCAAAGATGACTCTCGTGTGATGCTCCACTCGCTATCAGCAGTTCCGGTAACGCGCTTGACGTCTCAAACATATCTCGCTGCGTGAGTCTGAAACTCGACACGTAAGTGCCCCGATGCGTGAAATGTGAGACCGTAGGGCTGGTGTCATTCTCGTCTTCGGGCAGTTCCTTCAGACTCAACAGACTCGCAATCTCGCGGCCACACTGAGGCCAGGTCGTCGTATTGATCACAACATCCCCGATATCGAATATCGTAAATGTCCTCTTCGCGAAGTTAAACCCGAACCGATCAGTCCCTCCTCCGAGACTGAACTCATACCAGAAGTTGCAGACGAGGAGCAAGTACGCACTAACACCGAGTTTCTTGATCTCCTCAATGGCGCAGTCTCGGCTCTCCGCTAGCATACTATCTTTGCAAAGCGCATCGTTCGCCGCATCGTGGCCGTACCAGTTCGGCTCGATATAGCGAACCCCAGCTTTGACTGCGGCGCGGATGATTTTCACGACCGTATCGCGCGGCGCCATCACGTTCATGGTGATGAGCAGCACTTGTTGGCCTTTGAGGACTTCGACGGGGCGCTATCGTCATCACTGCTGTAAATCCACTCGCGCAATATTGAATCCATCGGGGATTCTGTTGGTGCTCTCGGGACGGGTGATGGTATGCTTGCCATTTTTGAGGAGCTGGTCGGTGAGGTGTCTGCCAATGGAACCGCCGGCCTTGTTAGGTGTTAGCTTGATCATGAACTGTCGAGAGGTGGTTACGTGGAGACGTACCCCAATAATGGCAACCTTCTCGACGCGGTTGGTGAAGCCTGCCGGTTGGTCTTGGCGTATTGTTGAGCCGTGACTAGAAGCTATAATTGATCTGAATCTGTGTAGTTCATGGTCCTAATGCTCTTGAGCCGGGGTTATACATTGTTAACGCAGGCCTGATATAACTGACATAATCGGAGTTATCGCTATCCCGCCGCCTTAGTCATTTGGGGTGGACTTGTGCCAGCACGGTACTTCTATGATCTCAAAGAGTCTCAATCTACTGAGTTCGGAGTTAAGCTTAAGCTCCTTGCTCAAGTTTCGCAGTCTTACCGTCCAATGCTGGATTAACTCATTTCAAGACTTACTATATAATCAGCTCCGGAGGAATCGACCCTTTGCCGAGTTGAACATGGCAGATAGAATAGTTATTGACAGACACAACATACCGCGTATGGAAGTATGAGTATACAAAAAGGTAGTGCTGAAGCATTCAAATGCGGTATGGCGTGTAACACCCTAGGTAGATAGAGCCCCGTATGTTCATGAAGATATCAGTCGACGAGCCGGCATCCGGAAGTCAAGCTTACATTGCCTAAAGAGAATTTGACGACCCAGAGACTGCTCGTGTCATTATATTTACTACCTCTCATATGCGAAAGGTCCACTGGCCATCAAAGTCATCCACTGTTGACGGACACGCATGGTCGTGGCCAAAATGAGTTAAACCAGGGAGCCCAATTACTTGAGAAAGGGCATCTTACCATATATAATATCGACCCTCGGGCCTTCCTTGAAAGCCACGTACATCGATGAAGGAAAGTAGATGTATAGGCAGGGAACAAGGTTCATCCATTAACCAGTAGGAATTCCAAGAAGCAAGGCATAGCATTACTTGACGTACATACCCTTATCACAACTCTGCTATATATTCAAGGCCTGAGCTTCATACTGAATCACTTTGCGGTATGGCTATATCTTCTAATCTTAGCGCTGCGGGAAACCTGTTATGGCTTCATCGGTGGGTGAGGTTTATCCATTGGCAATTCCCTAAATGGTCCGCTCATCAAAGTGTTTTGAGATGAGATAAAAAAATAGCGATCTTTTCAGTACATTGTTACTGTTTTTTTTTTGGGGAGGAGGGCGGGTTGTTGGAGTATACATTTCGACGTAAGCTTGATATTGCTAGGCTATGTCTCAAGGCCTTAGCCAGGTAGATTATATGTTCCATCCAAACAGAGGGTCTTTCACACCAGTACTGTGCAACTTGCAGCGAATGCCTAGAAAGCTGCCCTGAAGCAATGACTAGATGTGTTTAATCTCTAGTGATGTTTGATCAAGTTTTGGCGCATCCATGCCTCTGAATACTGCAGCACCGGCCGATTGGCTATGTCGCCATCCAATCAGGCTCCAGATACGCCTAAGCTGATGTCCCCATCGACCCAGCGCAGCCGTGGCAAAATATTCTAAATGCCTTCGTCACATACTTGGGCTGCATTGGGTGGCTGGTAAGTCATATCTCTCAGCTGAAAGCAGGTGGCGAGTAGGCAGGGGAGGCGATGGACCTCTCGATTTCATTCGTCGCCTCGGCGCCGCACGTTTGTATATGCCGGGATGAAAAGGCGACCCAGTTTGATCGACATTTCCCGACTATGATTAGAGCCATGGTCAGCAACTAGAAGCACAGGAAGGGATACTCTCCTTTTATCCAGTGATATATCGAAGCGCCCATGTAAGGAAGGATCGTGCCTTGACCATCCCAAGCCACATGAGCCCTGCAGGGTGTGCGAGACGCGCCATCGATAAGAAATATGAAAGAATAGTATGGATGACAGAGCAAGAGAGCAATACGGGGAAGAATTGTTCCATGACATTCTAAGCTCAGCACCATTACTTTGAGACGAGTTTTCAGATACTTCGAGGCCTCTGTAATGTCTCTTTTGAAAATCCGAAATATCCTTTAGAGTCCGCGCAAAATCAACAAACAAAACCTGGAATGGAAGCAAAATAACTTTAGAGAGCACAATTTGCCATAGCCACATGTGCGGTACTATTCCAATCCAAACTGACTGTATCCCGGATGTGTTTTCCCGGTCAAGACATGATCATCTCAAACACTGAGGCACTGGACGGAGTCCACTAGGGAGTCATACTCGGTCAGTGAATAGCTGCGCTGAATCGACTGAAGAAGCCCTTTGAATTGCGCGACCTCAGGTAGACGTCTGGCATCGATCTTGACCCGATGCAGCCCGGCGCCCCTGATTTCAGCCACTAGATTATTTAGAAGTTGTACAGCTGCCAGAACAAATGGACTTACGTGAGAATCGGGCTTTCAGGCCCTGTAGGATAACTGCGTCGTCCTTCTTACGTGGTCGGAGCGCAAGCAGCATAATCGCCCCAGGCACCGTCCAATGTCCCCCGAAGCACTGCCTCGCCATCTCGACTGCGGTTTCAACATCGCCATCGGTAGTCGGTACACATTGCCCAGATTCAAACTGTTCGCGAAAGAAAAGGACCCGCTTGGGCCACCATTGCCACTGCGTTTTGTCGGCGAGTGCAGGCTGCAGGCCGAACAGACCAAAATCGATCATTTTCTGCACAGATGTACATGCGCAGCGGTTCTGAATCGCCAGCCTCCCCTGAGTTAGGTATTCACCAAAGTAGTATTCACTCTCTCGAAACTCGACAAACTTTTGCAACCTAGGGTCAGCTGCCTGGAAGGCCCGCATTATCTCCATGTCTTGGATGAAAGTTCCCGCCGGGAACAAAGTCGTATCTAGGATGATGAGATGGATATGCCTCAGGTCATCGCCATCCTTGCGGTGGCGGTATAGAGCATATTGAAGTGCAAATAGTAGAGAGCTCGTCCAGCTCATCAAATTACATCCATCTTCGTGACCTCTCTGCCAGAGGAGATGGTTCAGGAGGAGGTTTGCGGCCTTGGGAGCTGGGAGCTGGAAGATGTCTTTTGAATATCCATGCACCATGGGCGGGACAACGCTTGAGGTGTTGGTTATACCAGCAGACTGGGGTGCAACGAGCCTGTAGAGGTATCTTGGAGTGAAATTATCATTGAAAAGAGGCGTATGAGGCCTAACAATCTCGCTAGGATCGAAGACCAGGGAGGTTGGCTCTTCAATCGACTCAACGTATTTGCCGGGCATGATGAGAAACGTATAGATGAATAAAGGAAAATAGGAAGAAATGGAACTGTTTATTTGCTTTGCGGAGAAGACATTCAGAGTAGTATTTATGAAGGTGTGAAGTGACGAGGACAGGTTAGATGACTTTAATCAGCTTCTTATACTTCTACGGGCTAACTCAGTTATTCTAGGCTGCTCTATTTGATTCCACATGATTTGAAGTATGTATTACGACCCGCAGAAGATTCATATGGGCTGCTCGTGTCCAAATCAACTCTTTCCCCCCAGTCTGCCCTTTCCCTATTCAACGCTTTTCCTGTTCAACCCTCTCCCCTTCAACTCTCTCCCCTTCATGGCTTTCTCTGTCAACATTTCTCTCTTTCAACCTTGTCGCGCAGGACTTAACCCACAGCAGTCTCCACGGCACTGTCATACTGCGGCTCAACAGGGCTCCCGAAGCACTAACCGCTTTCATTTTAGGCTTTGTCTATAGCCCGGGTGAACTTAAAGAGAGCCTCAAGCAAGCACACAGTCAGCCTTGGTTTTCAACAATCCTGGTGGAATCCGATCCTCCTATGATTATGATTTAGCTCATTTACTGTTTTCCGAACCGTCTAGTTTCATTTCGGGTATACTCCAGGATCTTGAGGGAAAACGAACTCTTCTCGCATCTTGCCCTTCAACAAGGGCCAGCCAATGGTCCCACGTGCAGCTATCTGCGCTTGTCCAAGGGCCATGTGAATACCATGAAGTCGCATTTGGCATATCTTCTTCTTGCTGATTCCCGGGAAGATATTTGCACTCGGACCCACAAAGGACGAGAAGCTCAAACTAGGCGACCAAACCAGATCCTGAGACCGGACAAACTGGGCAAGGAACAAACACGGCTGTGCAGGAATTCTCCCTCATTGCCTGACCGACACTCGGGCGTAATGAACAGCATACAATGGGAAGGGTATGTGCGCAAGGTCTCAGCAGTGTTAGCATCACCTGCTCACTCTCTACAGATCAACCGCAGCGTGTCACTAGGCGCTGGGACGTTCACTTGGGATGGCAGAGATACCTCTAGCCTCGCACATCCCCACTTCTTAGTGTGTGAACGGCAACGTTATGCTGTTAGTTCTACCCCTCCCCACGGTTTTTGGATGAGCCTCTACTTTGACCAAACCTAGGCGCATCACCCTCGTCCTCAGGTACCACAAGACCCTTGCTAACGCCATTGGGCCGGCTTTCTTTCCACGGGCTCAGAACTGGATCCTAGGTGTACGTCCCACCTTCACGAATAACCCGCCCTGTTTAGCCCTAAGTTAGGCTAAGATATCCTACAGCGTCCCCATCAACACCAACGAACGCCCCCAAATCGGCCGTACATCTTGGGAGTGTTTGCAGCTATGGGTGTTGCCCAAGGCGAGTAGTCCTGTTCGCGTGGCACCGCACGAGAATGATCTCCTGGATGCTAAAACTACTCTTGCAGCACCCCGCATTGGCTGATCCATACTAGACAGAGAGATAACAGCCTCAATGACAGCCTCAATACTCCGCCGGGCAGCCCGATATGCCTTGTCGTCAGAGTCGCCACAGCGATCGCCCCATCTCCAGTCAGGCCCGCTCTCGTGGTTCTAGGCCGCTGCCGGAGGTGAGTGATTGAGAGCGCGGAAAGTCCTAGCAGGTGCCTCCGAAAGTCCTATTTCAAAGCGTGTTCCTATGGCTTTCTGTCATGTACTTCACGGACCACGGATCCCGAGCCGTATAGCCGGGTTATGGTAATCTGCAATACCGTCAGCTGAGTCGATTGGGCAGGCAGCTTACTCGCAATGACGCGTCGTCATACACAGTACAAGCGCTGCGTGAGAGTTTGACGATGGCTCATCGAGAGGACGCAATGCATCGCTGCCTAGGGTCGCAGCAGTGTTTAGATGCGCCTGCTAAAGCATGCGCGCGGGGCGTCGCCAACCCTTTCAAATCCGAGGACTATACACGCCTGAGACGGTACGCCTCGCTCAGCCTGCGGCGAACGGCACAGCGTCCATTTGATAAAGACAAGTTGAGGAATCATGGACTCTTACTAAATATAGAACGGCGCAATGGAGTAAATAGCTAACCAAAAATGATTATTCTCATCTGCGCCAAAACATTTGCCCAGCCTTCACCCTGTGACCTGTGCTCTGCAGCGATTTTAGGATGCGACCAATAAACACACAGCCCTTATCATGCATTACAAATTAAAAAAACGCCATGGACCGCAAGAGTTAAACAATACATTATTCACGTGGCTTAGCACGCTACACCCGAACCCTTGCCTATGGGGACCTTTTAAATGTTATCGCCCCGGAGTTGCCTCCATTTCTCAGCTTATTAGGCGGAGAGAGTCAATCGCCTTTTTTTACTTTTTGTTAACGAAGGATATGGCTAGAGTACCATGGTTTCCAGCCGGTCTTGCCACAGTCCATCTCAGTCGAATTTTCGGCTTCATTGAGCCCCAAGGTCCGCCTTTGCAGGCTTTCTACCGTAGACAACAGTACTATCGAGGTCAGCCAGCGCCTGAAGAGATTTTTCCTCTCTTTTCTGAGGGAATTAGGGAAACAGACCATTCCTGATATGCATGGATTCTTGGAGTACGAAGGCCCTTTCGCATGCGCGACAGATATAGCTCAACTTCTTCGCGCGACCACTGGATAGCTTAGCCACAGTCCTGGATACCGGACGGGGAGAATACCTTGAGAACGGTAGTTAACAGGTACATGCTCCATCCCTCGATCCCTTCTTCCCACAGCAGCCGGTTATACAGTCCCAGCTGCTTAAGACGGGGATCGCTGGCCCATCCGCCAATGGGGATCTTGTACCGTCGCTCGGCCACGTCCACGAAACCAGCCTTGATCATCCTGTCCCTGGACTCGTCGACGATCCTCAATGATTTCCCAAATGCCTCGCCCGCCTCGAGAGAGACCCGGCCCCATTCCTCGAAGATCGTCCCCACAGTAGTGCCGTCGTCGGACTTGGGTACCACCGACTGCTCAACTTGTTCGATCCATCCGCCGGGCTTGACCGATCTTTTTCCATAGGTATTTAGCACTTCAGCTCGCCAGAGGGCGGCTCGACGTACCGTAATGCCTGTTTATAGAACGCGTCCCAGTCCGCGATGCAGCCGTACAGTCCACGGATATGTACGAAATCAAACGCGTCGTCGCCGTACAGCCATTCGTCGCAGCAGTCGTCGACTTCGAACTGGACATTCGGGGGAACCCAACGGGGCTGGATTGGCGAGAGATCGGTGCCGATCACCGCTGAGGAAGGATGAAGGTCTGCGAATTCTCTGCACGAGTGAGTATTTATAGACAATTCTCAGGTTGCTTGGGGATAGGGTCGCGACTATACACTGCCCAGATGCCCGTCCCTGTCCCGACATCGAGGACTTTCTGCGCAACGTCAATACCGCCCCAGCCTCAGAACCCCGTCGGCCACTCACCTGCGCGTCGTCCGGGATAGGCGCTAGATAGAGCCGTCCGCCCAGGACGAGGTTGTAGACATGGTGTCGATTTGTTCGTCAGTCTCGCGCAGCCGGCGCGGATGGGAAATACTCACCCGAAATCCAGATGGTCCTGCGCCTTCTCATCATTAGGTCCCCTAATGGCATTTAGTTAGAATGCTCTCTAGTGAGACCCGGTTCCTGCTCACCAGTATGATCCGGCGCGGTAAGCATGGTAGCGTCGCCCGTTCTCGTAGCGATAATCCACAATACTGCTCCGCAGCGATGTCAATTCCCTATCGCAGCATCAGCGATCGCGTTCGATCAGGGCCGGGTCGTATAAGCCCAGACGAGTTGTAATCATCGCTATAAGCGGAATCCGTGTCGTCGGGATGCTAACGTGCCGAAAAGAATCAGCTCCGCTCCAAATCTAAGTTATGGGATGAAGCCAAAGTAGCGGCGCTAGCTACCCCTGGCCTGGAGAAATACTGCAAAAAAAAAATGGAAAAAACAAAAAAAAAAGGGGGTGAGGGACGGCTCGCACATTGACGTCGACTTCGAGGCTGTATTCCTCAACCATGCTTGATGGATCAAACGCAGCGACAGAACTGAAGCGATCGTGAATTTGACATGGAGAAATACCCCGGAAATGATAACCAGGACCTCGAAGGATTGACGAGCAGAGTGGGCGCACCGTTGACGGGCGGATCCTCCGGTGACAGCGGGTGGGGAGACAAAGGGACTTTGGACAAGTTGGCGCTCGAACAACGACAGCGGCACGAACGGGCTGCGGACCGGAAGGGATGAAAGGCCCATTTCGTCTCCATGCTGCCGAGCGCCTCGATCGCCATTGGCTGCTGCTATGCTGGTTCTGCTCAGCGTGATACAAAAGTTCCGTTGAGCCAATGGGCGGATTCTCGTCCAACGACTCCCGAGTAATCCTGTAACCACCGCGCAATCGGGATATTGGCCGGTTTCCTAGCAGTGGGACTGCGCTCCACATTGATGCCATTCACAATCCTAGCCCGTCTGGATATGTGCCGCTCCTTCATGCGTCAGGGACTAGGCCGTATGCGGGCTATCCTATCTGGTATCTGCCAGTCCGCTAGACCGTTTAATAAGCACCGCCGAAATTTCCCTCCCCCCGGGATCAAATAGTGGGAATGGAGCTCGAGACATCGCATTCTCTCTGCATCGAATCGTACAGGGCTGTCTGCCTGATCCGTTGGAATGGATGCATACACTTCGCTGTTGGCGCTGGCTGGAGCGCTGATTTCTTATTCCCTGTACTACGTCTGCTACACTTTCTATTGGCACCCCCTGGCCCGGTTTCCTGGTCCCCCGCTTGCTGCTCTCACGCGCTTATACCGGGCATACATTGACATTTCCTGGAAGCACTCGTTTGTGCATCATCTGGGGGAGCTCCATGAGAAATATGGTACGTGCACCTCCCCCCCGTTTCGAATCGCTCCACAGCCGGTCCTTATAAGAAATCGTAACTTCTGCAGGCGACATTATCCGAATCGGCCCCAACGAGGTGAGATTAATCTATCAGATACTTTACATGTGGTAATGGCATGGGTTTGTACTGATACAGGCATTCGCAGCTGCACTTCCGCTCTCCAGCCGCATACCTCGAGATCTTCAACCCGGCCAATCGCTGGGACAAGGAGGAACGACTCTACCACAGCTTCGGCGAGGACCGCTCCTCGTTCGGGTATTTACGCTATGCGGAGGCTAAAGAGAGGAAGGATATCCTCTCGCGCCGGTTTTCCCGCAAAGCCGTGCAAGACGCTCAGAAGATCGTAGAGGGCATAGTCAGTATCCAGTCACTGTTTCACCTAAGACGGCCACTGTGGTTTAATTAACAAGTGGTTTGGAGAGCAGGTCCTTGATCTGTGCAAGACACTCAGCCAGAACAGCGAGGAGCCTGTCGACCTGTTCTATGCGTTCCGCTGTATGTCGGTTGATGTAATTACCTGTGCGTTCACCCACCCATGATTCTGGCCTACTTTCTCCCTTCCATGCGGAGGAGGATATATCTACCGGTGTTGATAAAGTACACCAGATCTCTGCTTCGCAAACTCTGTCAATGCAGTTCACGCGCCAAAATATGAATCGCCCCTCCTCCTGGCCATGGACGCCTCCATGACTGTGTTCCCGGCTTTCAAACACTTCAGTTTCTATAAAGAGATGATCATGAACTGCCCCCCGAAGCTGTCGAAGATCCTCAGTCCTGCAACGGCAGGCCTGGTCGACCTCCAGACTGTACCTCTCCCTGTCCATTTAAGTGAATGCGACTAACTCAAGACTGGCCACAGCTCCTCAAAGCCCAGATCGAAGACCTCACTTCTGACCCGTCCCAGCTGGAAAAACTGCCTCACAACACCACGATCTACCACGAGCTCCTGCGACCGGAGGCTTACCGGACAAAAACCCAGCCCAGCAAGGGAAGTCTATATGAGGAGAGCCAGGCGCTCATGTTTGGCGGCGCGGATACAACAGGGATGACTCTCATGCACGGGTGTTTCTATATCTTGCAGGAGAAGTCCAGAGGCATATATGAGCGGTTGAAGACGGAACTTGTGGAGGCGTGGCCGAGTCTTGATGGGGCTGCGCCTACTTGGGAAGAGCTCGAGAAGTTGCCGTACTTGGTGAGCTGTTGGTGGTATCATGTGGTATAATCTTGCTAATGCATTGGAAAGACGGCTGTCATCAAAGAATCCCTCCGGATGAGTCCCGGCGTCGCATCCCCCCTCCCACGCGTCGTCCCTAAGTCTGGGGCCGTGATCACAAAGACGCATATCCCTGGTGGTGTAAGACCTTGCCTCCTGCGATTGCATATCAATCCACTAAATAACTACTAAACCGTATAGACAATTGTCAGCCAGTCTAGCCACTTCGTGCATACAAACCCCGACATCTTCGAGGATCCTCACTCCTTCATCCCGGAGCGCTGGCTCGGCGAGAAAGGAAAGTCACTCGATAAGTGGCTCCTGGCGTTTTCCCGGGGCCCGAGAAGTTGTCTTGGGCAGCAGTGCGTATACTCTTTCCATAGATCATATTTCAATGCCGCTTGAGTACTGATGTTTGTTGATGGGCGGTTAGGCTCGCCTGGGCAGAGCTATATTTGACCTACGGCCATGTATTTCGAAAGTTCGATCTACAGATTGATCCGTCAAGGTTTGTTCGCGTTTGTCTTCTTTTCATTTATTTTCTTTTTTTTTCTTCTTTGTTTTCCTTTTTTTTCTTCGGTGATGTGTGCTGATCGTGCCGTAGCCCCAACGAGCTAAAATGGAAAGATACCTTCTTAGCGCATTATTTAGGCCCGCATCTCAAGGCAAAATTGACGCCTGTCGTGAGCTGATTTGACCTGGCAGATTTGGAGACCCTAATTGTGCTATGCTGGGCGCTCTCTGTGCTGGTATGGTGAAAGTTAGCGCGGAGCAGATGCAGTAACGAACAGTAAAACGAGATATTAATTGTTGGATTTTTTTTCCCTTTTAACTTCCTTTTGTGAGATAGAGTAATTATGCTTCGTTCGTATATGACCTTCATGCTACTGAAGATCGCTTCTTCTGCTGTTGATTGATGTTCCAGTACATTCCCCTTTCAGCCTTGCCTGTACTCCTACATTCTGTGGCTGTGTAGATCCAAATGTAGTAGGCAAGGCTCAGCTTAGCCGGATATACTTTCGATGCACGCACCGATCATCCTACATGCATCTTTGCTCACCTCGCGCCTTTGACGTGTACGGCTGGTAACGGTCGAATCATCGAACGGTCTCAGACCGAGATAAGACAGGGATTGGATCTTATCACCGAAAATACGTGGTCACCTCGTGGTCTTCCCCTCTCTTACAGACCTGCAGCTGTCTCTGCAGCCTGAGCCTTGGGGAACGACCTCGGCACGGGGCTGTGCCCCCGCCCTACGTGGGATGCTGACAATTTGCCCCTTTGCCCTAGTCTCGCCAGGATTTGTGCGATGAGGTTAGGTCATACGACATAACGTGGTATGGTCAGAGCGTTGCGTGCCCACTTGATTGAGCGTGCGAGCGCGGTCGTCAAAAGAAACCGCACGGCTGCGGCTCTAGACTAGGTATGGGGTTGAGTTGGGCGAAATTGGATCAAAGTTCTAAGACCCGCAAGTGGGCAAATGGACTCCAAGCCTGGGTGAAGAGAAAACTACCCGGTAGTTCTAGGTTATGGCGAATATCGGCTACTCAACACTAGTAGCTTTGATCGGGATTGGGTTTGTAGGGGGAGTAGAGGAGATATACTGAGTAATGCATGTGCTTGTACCGGAAAACTGCCTGGCTAATGGTTACCTCGAGTCATAGGATGATCAAGGCGTATTACAATAAATTAACTAGGCAGATTGGAGATCACAACAACAGGCAAGCGGCCGTCGCAAGGTCATCTCATATGCCATCTATTGATAAAAGTGAAGTATAGGGATAAAATAGTGCAACCCTCTGCTGATATCGACTGAGGGTAGAGGGGGGAGATTACTATAATCTATAAACTTGAAAGAATAGGGATGCACATGCTCCTGACAAAGATGAATATCTTTGCAGAATATTCTGAAATATCAGTCTGTCCGGCTGGTCTTTGCGTTCCTTCTTAGACTTCTTTCACGCTGTAACTGAGAGGACGGCTACAACGAATCAATTTGGCCGTTCAGCCCTAATCTATAGATATCTTTCTCTTATACTCACTACAATCTGATCTTTCGTTCGTCGCGTTATACATGGCATTTCGTCGATTTGCTCAATGTTGCCATGGGTTGATGCAATACTGGCTCTATCGGTAATCGTATAGCATTCCGTCGCCGTTTAAGCAGCGGAATGAGGAAGAGTTAACATGCTCTTGCTCACAATGCGAGGACGGTTAAATGGTGTGGCGTCCAATAGAATCAGCTCAGGCGCGGTAGAAGCTATAGACGATCCGATTTCCCAGTGGATCTGCGCATAACCTATCGAGAAATACAGGAACTTGGAGAGTTCCGTATAGTTTGGCCATTGACTTCGGATCCGTGTGATCATGGCATGCCATCCCTCGTCCAAGGGCATCGAGATCTTTAGGGCTATCGCGGTCGGCCGGGAGGCACCTTGACCAATTTCTGTTCTTTTTACCCCTGGCTCGATGTCACATCGTTCGCGCTTCTGAGTTCGGGCAGACGTGCAAGCAGGTTCAGACGAGTGGCCATCAAGTTTTGCGCGGTATGAGACGGGGCAAGTCCCATCCGACGGAAAGACTCTCCGGACCCAGTCATATAGTGCCACGATGAGATGGAACTGATGATATGGACAGTTTGAGTCTATTGGATGACGATTGAGACGTTAAGCTCTACTGGCCTGATGCTTTACGGCCTCTGATAGGAAAGGCACTACAACTCCCATGCTGATAACCAGGCCTTTAATTATAACCTACGTGTTTTTAAAAAGATATTACCAGGCCTTACCAACCAGAAAATGAGGTCAGGTCGCGAAGAAAACTAGGCATGTACTGCTGGTTAACGATCAGGGGGAGTTCAATAGGTGAATCACTCATGATTATCCTCTGGCGTTGACCCAGGGCGCAGCCGGTTTTCACGTATGTTGACAAGTTGTGACTGTGGTCATACAAATAAATCAAAGAGAGACTCAGTGGGTGAAACTATTGCGAAGGTCTCGAGGCATAGGGGAAGAGGGGTGTTCTGTTGCATTGCGATTCCTGATGGGTCCAATGCTCAATCAAAAGATTCGAAAGTGGAATCACCACTGTATTGCTGAATACTGTAGCCTGATTATACCTGGAAAGCTGACAGTTTGTACTGTTCAGGGGAAGCCATATACATATGTTTGACACAATCTAAGCGCTGGAGATCTTCCTGTCCAATGTCAAGTTGTTATAAGAGTGGAGAAGTGAAAGTCCTACGTGGAATTCTCACTAGATGGCAATGCATCCTTTGACAATGCAATATCTGCATGCCTTGATTGTAGTCTAGCTAAGCGATGCACACTCTCTCAATTCCTTCCAGTGTACACCGTATCCGAAATAAGCTCACTAACCTGTCACTCAATACTACCAACGATAGAGCTTACTTCAATAACCCGTACCGATAAGTGCTATATTCAAGAAACTGAGTTTAGTCAACCGTTTAAGCCTACAGGAAATAGATCACAAGAGGATCCTCGCATTCAAAAGCGGCGGAATGCCACGACACAGTTAGACGCCCAATTCGCCGACGACCCCATCAGATCATCATTACTCGATATTGGTTACTGTTGAATATGTTGATGTTCATGCACCTTCACTCTCAGGCGCCTGTAGGTTCCGCTGCTGTTAATGAGACCTCTCACCACTCGTCGGTGGTCAACTTCATGACAGCATAAGGGTTCCCTGCGCGTCTGACAGCCCCTGCCCTTGATTGAGCCGACGTAACCTGGCACAGGATATCCCTAAGGCTGTTCCCTGAGGTAATTGCGATTGTCTCATATTGTAAGATCTTCATAGGCACTAGGTTAACCGGGTACATCCAATGGAGTCTCATGTAGAGGACGAGTCAGGCATTTCACTGTCTCTGCAAAGCAGACCAAAATACCCTTAATCGTGGCTTTATTACTCCTCCAACTAGATTCCAATCTTGAAGCGCGCTTGCCTCTCAATGCTCGTCCCATATTGAACCGCCCGTAACGCCGTCCATTTGAAACATAACAGGCTGCGATGCCCATTGTCTTTGTACCACCGCAATACGTGCCTTTACTGTTTAATCTAAGTTCCTTCTGGTGAAACGGTTCGATATACGGCGTTCAGGGCCCGCGGCCTAGCTCCTCCCCACCATCCAGTACTGACGGCAAACAGGATTCTGGCTCCGCGCTGGCACGCGAGACAACCATTATAAAAACACGAGGTATCAATCATCGTTATAGCAGATTTCTACTACTCGAATACTTAACTAATTTACAATTTTACTATGATACTAACCTCGATATAAATGTGTTCGCGTCTGGGTTAAACCTGCAATTTTATGCCTGCTCCCTCCAACGCGACCAGAGACACGAAGGTATATCGGCGGTTTTTCAAGGGCTGATTAACTCACGAAGTGTAATGCAACAAGCTTCAAAAACCTTTAGTCACACTAAAAGCTTTGGACGAGTGGTCCACCGATAGGCCCCTCGAGACTCTCCGGGTATTGAGCTGGTTAGCCGGGTAACAGCTCATTAGCCGAATGAGCACACCATCCACTCTGCTATCAGGGTAAAAGAGAACGAAGATATAAACACAAGTTGACAACGCTTATTATATAGGGTTCTTATCTATTCGAACATCATCTTCATCTCGACTGCTTAGAGTACATCATTCTCTCCCGAACGAACGAGCACGTCCGCCAGAATGCCCATACCAAAGGTCTCAGCCTCCGACATCAAAGTCGTCAAGTCCGGTGATATTTATCAGGTCAAAGGGTGAGTTCTCTAAGCACTTTGGACTCTAAAAGCTAACAACAGATTCTACGCGAGACGACCCCGCGAATCGTTTGAAATCATCAAAATATACCATCCCTCCAACCTTCCCGGAAAGCAAATCGTTGTTGGCCGGGTTCTCATGGATCCGAGAGCTGCAACCCCTCCGCATACCCACAACAATGCAGCCATCGTTGCTGTTGTCACTGAAGGCACTGTCCTGAACCAGATGAACGAGGATAATCCGATTCTCACGAGCAAGGGAGAGGTCTTCTACGAGAGTCCAGGCTGTCATCACGTCTTGTGCGAGAACAATACACAGGAAAAGGTATCCTTTATTGTGGTGCTGATTGTGGATGATGAGGTAGTGAAGGATGGGTACGAGAGTCTCGTCGTGTTGGATGCGGAGAAACAAGACGGAAATTGAGGGTTGATACGACCTGAATTGAGCGCTATGCAGGCCTCGGGGTATCATTCATAGCATGGTTAACTGAATAAATTGATACATCATTTTGTCTGTTCATGGACTGGCTATATCTACTGCTTTTTTATGCAAAACGCCGTTTTGCTGAGTCCTTGCTTCTCGAGGCCATTGAGGCTAGTGTGTAATAGCATTAACGTAGCCTGAGTCTTTGAAATGACATAACCTGCCGCTTTGAATCTCAAATATATACATAATCCCACAGCAAGGGGGTGCTTGCGGTCCCAATCCTTTGCTACTACCGTTGCTATTAGATGGAGTGTTGACTGGGATTGTCTGTTATGGCGCATTACGTTGCCAACCTAGATTCAAGGCAATAGCCAGGCAGGTTAAATCTGACATAACCCCCGATACTTTATACTGACGGACCCCTTACTGATCAATGGGAAGTTTGGTCACCATTTTAGGTGGATGGAAAGGACTAATTACGATTAGGGAAGGTCGACTGAACACGACCAATAGAAAGGCTTAGATAACACAAGAAAGTCGTAGTGTCTATTGGGGTGCATCTCCCACAGTAACTGTAGGCTATCGAGGTAGGGCTGGGCTGGATAGGCTATTGAAATTGAGGATCCCGCTACTTAAAGAGGCAGGTCCTCGATTCCTGGCGCACAGCTGACTAACCGCACTCAACGCCAAGGTCAAATTGACTCACTTTCTTCAGGCCAGATATCGCCATGAACTTGTCTCTCCCGTCTTGGTTTAGCCTAGAGTACCGAGTTTGGGCTACTGATTTTTGCGCGACGTTATGGCAAATTGTTTATTGAAGACCTGGTAGCGAGTAAGCAAGGTCTTGAGGCTAACGGCCATTCAACCTATGACTTCTCGATGGCAGCATATATGGGAAACCGCCTGTCTTTTCCTTCATAATTGTCGGTGCTCCAAGACACATTACACAGTTTATGACAGGATGAGCAAAGGAGTGTTGGCCGCCCAATCTGCAGGGAGACGCAGGCGAGGGGGACACAGCAAGACTACCCAGTTAGCCATTGCTTCGTTATGCCTCTTCTTCGCCCTCTTCGCACTGAGAACCAATGCGCATGCTAATGAGGACGAGTGGAAACGCGAGAAGTACTTTGGAGAGAAGGGTACATCAGTCTTTTTCTTTACATTGCAACACTAATGCCTCGAAGTAGTGATTGCAATCCACCTTGGAGCTTCCGAGTCTCGTGTGGGCGTTATCGAAAACAACCAAGTCCACAATCTGGGCTCTGTCCCATCATATGTATCGTCGACCAATGCAGGCTTAGTTGCTGGCGATGAAGCGAAGAAGCTGGGTGGTCCGAACCTGCTCACGGCTGCAATGGATATGATGTAATACCTAAACCTTTTCTCAAGTCTAATGGATAGACTGATCTCTACTTTATAGGAGTCACTTCGCCGACGAGAGCCCTGGAAGTGCGCTATACGATCGGCCTGGCGATATGTTCAGCTACAGCATGCAAAAGGGTCACCAGACACTCCAGGTATCCTTAGACGGCACAAACTCTTCCTTCACGCCAACGGATATATTCGCTCCCATCCTCGCAAACATGCGCTCCATTGCTCAGTCGTATCTTGGTTCCGGAATCAATATTACCGGCGCTGTCGTGGCACTCCCTCTTCCCTATGGCTATAATGGCATGAACACGGTAGATAGCTTCGTTTACAATATTCGAACAGCAGGAGACATGGTTAATCTACCAATCATCCGCACTATGCGCGAGGCAACGAGCATAGCCATAGCGCTGGGCTTGGACGTACTATCTGAGACGGATGGCGAACGGTATGCGGTGATATATGATCTTGCCGACGACTTCGACACTCTCACGGTTACGGTCCTCGAAATCGAGGACGGTGTATTCGATACCTTATCCATTCACCGAGTATACAATGTCTCTGAAGCGAGCTATCCCGATAGAGATAGTTCCGGTCTGGCCGACACGGGAAACGGTGCCGTATTGGATTTTCTTGACGATCTCACGCTTGAAAACCCTATCCTCGAGAACAAAGAAGCTAAAACCAGCCATGCCCAAGAGAAGCCCTGTCTGACATCCAACGTCCAGATATCCAGCGTCCATGCTATTCACAATGCCCTGACCAAGGCTAGATTATCGGCGACCCAGATTACAGACCTAATCTTTACACCGGCCTCTAAGTCCTTTCCCGGCCTTCAGGGTCGTGTAGCGGGGTGGTTCAACAAGACCGCCAGGATCGCCAATTCAGATAACCTCAATGAGGCGGCCCTCTGGGGCGCCGCCTTGATGTCCAGTTATATGGCAGAAGATGACTGGTGGGTAGGCAGTTCATGTTCGACGAGTCGTCCTGGCGTCGCGATATCGACTACGGATGGTAGTGTCGTCGAGATCATTCCCGGCGCCCAGTCTCTTCCATCATTCGGTAAACAAGCATTTATGGCGTCATGCAGAAACAGGGATCTTGAGCACAATACCACTACCATGAAGGTTTACCTGCGCGAGATTCCGGCTATCGACTACCACGCCAAGTTCGAGCTTGGAGACCAGTACGTCTTCGACCCGACGCCGGAGGATATTTTCCTCGCTGAATTCAGTCTCAATATCACCTGCGAGTCCAGGAAATCTTCAAGGCCTCCGGCAATTGAAGTCTCGGCCTTCGTGAGTCGCAATGCTGTTCTTTATGTCCAGGCGACGAACAAGGGTAGTGGTGAATCTAAGGGATTGAGATTCGCGGACGCGAGCACTCACTGTGGACAAGATGAGCGAAACTCTCCACGTAATTTCACGTCGACTCTACTGGAAAGTCTAGAGATGGAATACGAAATTGATCTGCGAAGGCTTGTTGGGCCGTCGAACGACCAGAAGCCAGTGGAGGCGTTTGGCCGCGCTTTGTTTTCGTCTTCGTAAGCTAGCTATCCTGAGTATCTGAAGAAAAATCCAATATGATGTTCGTGCTATCTATTTAGTCCAATGGATTCTTGTTAATGGAAGGCCCTCACGACACCTCGGGTGGTAATCATATCGGCCGTTTGAGCCTCTTCCAGGCTAGTATTTTGTCAAAGCCTGAAGACTACTAAGCGAAGCATGACACCCTATAATTGAAAACTTTGGAAAGCTTGAGAAAGCTTGGTACTAGGTATAGATCGACAGTGAGAAAGCAGCGAATTCGGGATAGTGCGCCTCCGCCTCGCGCCATCAGAAAAGATCCATCGCCGTTCCCTGAGTACCACCTCAACGGTTGGGGAATGTTTGGATGACATAAGAAAAACTCAATAGTCGGCCGAATTGCTATTGAAGTGACTAAGGGTCAAGTCAGTCACGCCTATGAAGATCCGTGGATCTGCGCGATCTCACTTCCACAGTCCATGACACCATCGCCCCAAGCCGCAGCACCGCGGAAAAGGCCCTTCCAGAAAGCAGCCACGCTGACTCAATCCTGACTGATTGCGCCATGCAGGGATTAACTCCAGTGGAAGAACGAATTGGCTTTCGGTCAGCAGCTGGCAGGCCAAGGGCCAGCTGAAGTGCTCTAACCATCCCCGCTTTGCGTTGCGTTGCTTCACTTTTGTCCGTCCTTCAACGGCCACGCACTAAATCATCTCCAAGCAAAGAACGAACGTGAAAGATACCAATGACCGAAAAACCGTCATCTACGACCCGTCGAGTGTCCCTGGCATGCGTCCCCTGCCGCTCAAAGCATCTGCGATGTGATGCGACAACTCCCGTCTGTGCCCGCTGTCGGACTGAGGGGCTGCAGTGCGTCTATATGAAATCCCGGCGCGGTGGAAGAAGAACCAAGGCGCAAGCGCAACAGTCCTCGAGTACAACTTCAGCCTCGACGCCTTTTTACGCCGATCCTTCGGCGAAGCTCTATGTGCCGCCGCAGCAGTCACTCCCGTCTACGATGGGTATGCGCCCTGCCGCCTCGACTTCAGATGACGAGCAGGAGCGCAGCAACTCAGAGCCCACGAGTGCTTCACTGTCGCTGAATAGTGATCCTTTGGGCGACTCGTCGGTTAACGAGCAATTCCTCGCGCAGTATTACTCTTTCTTCCATTCTGCGCATCCGTGCGTTCTGCCCCAATGGGCTTTGAGACGGCGACTCGCCCACAACGGGCGAGACCTGCAAGCGCTGGTTTCGGTCATCCAGTTCATCGGCTCGGTGTATGCAAAGTCCTCATTCTCGGCAGCCTTGAAAGTCGAGGCCGAGGCGGCTGTTTCGTCGATCGGCACGAACTCTCCGATTACGGGGTTCGACGTCCAGGCAGTCCTGCTTCTGTCCATTGCGATCTACTGGGCCAATGAGCCCCAGAAAGCTCTGGGCTTACTTGACAGAGCGATCGTAATCGCTCTGGAGCTAGGGATGCAGCGGCAGGGGTACGCCTATGCAAATGGCAGCAGCGATCCCCTGCTCGAGGAGTGCTGGCGACGCACTTGGTGGCAGATCTACATGACGGACGCGCATATAGCAGGCAGTACAAGCACATTTCCGTTCAGGACGAGTAATGTCGAGATGAACTGCGACTTACCTTGCGATGAAGCCGAGTATGAGTCGGGAGTATGCTTTGCCCTCATCCTCTTCGAGCTTTTCATCTCAATAGTAAAACCTTGCTAAATGGTGCAGAGAATTCCCCGTCCGAGAACGCTACAAGACTACGACATGCGCGAGTTTCTAGACGACGATGACCGCGTCTTCTCCTCGTTTGCCGAATTAGTCGGTCTCACGCGAGGGCTTGATCTCGCCCTCGCAGCTCGCCAGAGCATGACAATCGCCAATGCACCTGCCATCTGCGCAAATGCAGATGCCACCGTCACAGCCTGGCGATCTCTACTGCATCCGTCGAAGAACCTCGTGCGGGCAGATGGGACCGTAGACGAGCTTCTGTTCAAAGCAAACATGATAATTCAAACGTACTCCCCCTGTTTCAATAGCCTGTTCCTGTGAATGCACATGCTAACTAGTATCAGATACGTTGTCGAGCTGCACCGCCAGCTCTCAACCCTATCTTACACCCCCATCGAGTCTATAGCCCACTGCTCGCCTCCACCACCCCCAGAGAGTCTCCGAGGCTGCAACGCACCGGAATGCCAGCTCCACACCGCAAAGGTGCTGCGTGCGATCGAAGCCTTTGACGACCTTCTAACACTTCCCACAAACATAGCAACACATACTCCCTTCATCATCTGCATGATCTCCAACCTTGTCATCGCGCATCTTGCCGCGTGTCGGTTCCACTACCATAGCCAGGCGCTGAAGCTAGCGCGGGAGCGGATCCGGCTCAGTATGGGTGCGCTCAAGGTCCTCGGAGAGTACTGGTCCATGGGACAACGGACATATAGGGAGGTTGGGATAGTCGCGCGGGAGATTCTAGGGTTGAAAGATGCGTCGAAACGGCAGCATCACCAAGAATCACTGGCCAGGCCTGCTACCGTAGATGTTACAAGCACGCGGGCTGTCATAATGTCTGATCCCCCAAGTGAAGTCCAACCTGAGCCGCAAAGTGCACTACTGCCTGAAGCAGACGCGGAGTTTCCAGATATCTCGGGCTACCTCGATCAACCGTCGCTTGCGGACATCCAGCTGCTTGACACGAACTTCGACTTTTGCGGCTTGTTCGATATGAATGCTGGCGTGGGTGCTAACGTCAACGTGTCGACTATGGCTGTTGTTTAGCGGACCAGGTAGGTGGATTGGAATATAGGAATTCGACCGCATCTCCTTCGGCGTTAAGCACTGATTACTCCGTAAGATAGCGAATGCGAATATTTCAGATAATTTTATTTACTTTCTTTCTTTTAGGAGTCACGGCAAGTCTCAGCTCCTAAATTGTCAGTTCTGGGAAATACGTTCGAGCACGAACGCTTTTCACTTTGCAAGCCAAAGTGTAAATGGATATCAAACAACCATATTTACATGCCTGAGGTATAGAGCCTGATTGAAGCCGACACGTGCCGCTACAGGACGAAGTTCGCACGCTCCAGCCGGCATACGACGCCAGACATCCAGTTAATATAAGGACTGCGCTTCCTCCTACCAGGGCAAGACAAGCACGGCTCCAGCCAGCAACGACGCAGCCAGGACGCCCAACATGCCGCCGAGATGACCCCAGTCTTTAGTATAGCCCGCCTGCATATACAAACCGCTCGCGGCATTCGTCTCATTCACCGTATCCGCGTCACTCGTCCCTGACCCATTTGAACCATTCCCCGAGTCCGACGAATTCCCGTCCCCATTGCCATTCCCATTGCCGCCACCGTCACCCGGTCTGCGCACGAAATAGATAGGCACCTGCAAGGTCGCGGCCACCATATCCCCCGTCTCATCAGCGTCGATAGTCCTCGAGGAAGTACGTGTCGGCGTGCGAGGGATAGTCAGAGTTGGAACGGCGATGTTGGCTGTCCTGGTCACCCCATTCCAGACCCAGCTCGTGCTGATGAATTCCAGGTTCCCGTCTGCGTTGGAGTAGTCTGCGATACATACGGTGCGGATGTCGCGGTCCGGGAGGGTCGAGTAGCAAATCCCGTTGCGGCCGGCGGTCATTGAGCTGTATTAGTGGTCAATATTGCGATCTGAGGAAGGACAAAGGGGATAATGGTAGATGGGTGCCGAGAGGGTGCATACCTAGGACAACAAGCAACAGCCGTCTCGCTGGGGTCGAGCAGCGCGCCGAACGCATCATGGAAGCCCAGTTGAATATAATCGTTATCCGGGATATCCCAGTCCCCGGTTGGGATCGCACCGACTGTGAAGAGCCCAGAGGACGTTACATCGCCGTCGCTCGGCCGTGCGGCCGATCCGACGGCTTCCCATCCGGATGGGCAGTTGACGCCGGGAGACCAGTAGGGTACGTTGCGCTGGTTGCTGAGGAAGTCGTCTATCAAGTCGGAATTTGTGGGTTCAGGGAGGCAGCTATCAAACGTGGTGGAGGGGCAGGACTCGAAGAGCTCGGGGATGTCCGGGTCGTCGTCTTCGGCATAGTAGATGATGCTCGAGGGGGTGCAGGACGAGGAGGTCCAGGTTGCTGGTAAGGTGCCCCAGTTTGCGAGGGTCCAGCCGAGAGTGGAGGTGCCAGAGGGCATACTGAAAAGGGGAAATATGGTGATAATGCACAGACTGGAATGTGGGCATCAATGTGCGCTGACTGTACTGTTGGTTCAGGTGGTTGTCAATCTTTCTTATATGGTCAATACCAGACGTAATTCGGGATACGGACGATGTCAGTTGTGTTTGCAATGGCAATTGTGTCTCGTTAGGCAGCAAGAATGTTGGTAGCGATGCTGATTGACTCTGTCGAGGCAAACTGCTGTACATTCACTCCGGTTGAGGGGTGCTGCGCCCCCACCATATGTAGTGGCACATTCAGCAGCCGTTCTACTGGTTGTTCAGGGCCAAGAGATTTCCAGCAATCGTTTCACCCAGGATGACACAGCGGAATTGCAGCATTCAATTGGCTGAATGAGGAGCACACGTCACTTGTGACACCAGGAGATCGATGCTCCTTGGCAGACTGTACAGAGTACATGATTGTTGGGCAGGCTAGTGCTGTCAGACGAATTGAGGGTTCGTCAACTTCCATGATTGGCTTCCGTAGTGGACAGAGCAAGATTATTTATACTTCGATTGGCCGAAT
The DNA here is from genome assembly GCF_047715535.1 of Aspergillus foveolatus. NCBI lineage: Eukaryota > Fungi > Ascomycota > Eurotiomycetes > Eurotiales > Aspergillaceae > Aspergillus > Aspergillus foveolatus. Next base: position 88,800 of record NW_027396118.1, on the reverse strand, counting down.
CGCTCGTGCGGCCCAGTTGGCTTACTCGCATATAAGCTGTTGGAAACCACTACACTGGCCATGCTGAAGATGGGCAACCATAGCTCTCACAATGACGTCCATCCTGACAGAACGACCAAAAGCCTAGACGCCAAGGAAATTACTTGCGCGTCCTACGCTCAGAGATCAGCTGCAAAGCCACTGACCGGACAATACGTATGCTCACAAAGCATAGAGCGTGATTTCTGGTCAAGCTGAGGACGGCAGTCTCTCTTCCACTGTGCTGTATAGTTACCCGTCTTCATATGGTGTATATAGCAGTCCTATCAGGGAAAACTGCCCGGGGTGCTGATTACTCCGCCAGAGGGATGACATTCATATCATATATGTTGAGGAATCTTGTCCTCATATATCGATAGAAGCTATGCTATGCGGCCCGTGTACGTGATATGATTGGGGCACCAATTGGTGCATATCCCATGAATCTAGGTTTCTATATCACAGGCCCGACAGCGCTCTTAAAGGCGCTCTTAAAGGCATTTAAAGTACTTGGGCATCGTCATCAGCACACAACCTCAATGACAAAGATCAACACTACAGCCGTCCTCTCACAAGCCCTGTACATTTTGGCAAGAGGTGCCAGAAGTGAAAGGCTTCATTATATCCTGTTTTCCACGGCCATCCCAAACATCTAAGCTACTGCTTGGCTGTGTAGGAGTATCTCCGGTCATTATTACGACATGGCACGCGAGCGTTTTCTATTCGATTACGGTTTCCAGTCCATGATTAGGAAGCGAATCTGAACCTTCAATGCGTTCCAGATTAGCAACGATGCAGGAGTCTTGTAAGTGCTATATTAACATCCAGGTCTCTAGCCAACGCTAGCTGGGGACCCATATTCGACTAAGCCATATTTGACCCATCGATCCACCTCTAACTACACAACAAAGACGAAGGAAATATGTCGCTGGTATAGATACTTCAATCCCTGCTCTATCCGTTCCTTGCCTCCAATCAGCTGTAGGTATGCAACTCCTCTGAGAACCCCAATATCCGGTCTCGCAACCTAAGGGTATCCATGCGCATAACAGGCTCTACTGATAATTAGCATAATGTCCAAACGAACTTGGCAGCCAGCTTTCTTCCGTACCGACTGGAAGTATGTATGTGAGCATCTCTTTAGCAACCGCTGCAGCAGCTGCGGCGGCATATCCGTTCCACTCGTCATTCTTGTGGGAGTCGCAGTAATTAGCAATGCCACGGACGACGACGCACTGAAAATCGTTCATCAGTCCAGCGGCTTCCATATCGAAACAGATCGCTCCGCCAGCCTCTTGAGCCAGGATGTCCCGCTTCAGGCCATTCTTAACCACTCGATTCCCCGACGCAATGAGACCGTAGAATATCTCCGATTTCATTGGCTGGGCCCGTCTAGCCCGGGCGACGTATTTGTCTCTGTCGCAATGTGTGCATGGAGCTTCCGTTACGGTGTGGTGATAGTCCGCTGCGAATAGAACATCTCGCTCGGGCAGCGGCCTCCAGTACGCCTTCAACTCAGGGTGTTTGTGCATCATCTTAGAGATAAATTCATCAATGCGATTGGCCCGCAATCTGTGATCGGATTTCATCTTCAGTATGATCGATCTCCATGGCGCCGGCGGCGGGCAGAGGAACCCTTTTTGCTGGGAGCCAGCCACAGTTTCCCGCACCATGTCATACTGGACGACACCCCCGGACGTTCCAGTTGGAGTACTGATGACGACGTCGCCTAGACGAATATCAGTATTGCGGCTGGGTACGCCGCCTGCGCATCCGACCAGCAGACGCAGCTCTACCGCGGTGAAGGTCCGCAACAGATGCGCTGCCACAAGTGCTGCAGCATTGGGCCCCTGTGACCCTTCGAGCAGTGTGGCCAATACGACATTGTGCCCGCTCAGTGTGCCGAGTATATATGAGTTTGGGTCGATATTATTGCCAGGGACTCGTCCGTGCTCCTCGTCGAGCATACAGCGGGCGGCGCTTAAATCCACCTCCAAAGGACAGATCAAGGCCACCGTATAGCTTTCGTAGTTGAGGTGGCTTCCGGGTCTTTGACTTCGCATTTTCTAGTTGTGCTAGCAAATGTTCTAAAGAAAGAATGAGAGAATTCTGGTGCGGACTCATGATGGACGCAGAGGTTGAGGGCTTTTGTAGTTTCTTGCCTCCAGCCAGCGGCTACAGCGCCGCGCCAGTGACCGTCTGTAACCAATGACTCTACATCTGATCTTTAGTCTCATATTTTGATATCGCAAGTTGTTACAGTAGGCGCTTCTGCCCTGGCCCTCCAATGACTGGTCAGGAGCGAAACAAGAGTCCTTCCCGTCCTTCCTTATCGGGTGCCTTGCGGCAGAGGAACCCTAATCCAATCTTTAGGCGCTGTATAGCGCCTCAAGTATCCTTAGAAAGCACGTTGGCCTATCGTTCTGCAGTAGTGAACCCGTCGAAATGAACTGCTACTATTAATGCACGTTGCCAATGCAGGTTGGTTACGAGACGAGCTAGGCCGAACGGCAGAAATATATTTTTGGAAGCGCCTTATCTCCACCCAAGTAAATGGCAATCACGCAAGAAATATACGATGTTGAAATCATGCTTGACAATTCAATATTATTTCACCCCATAGACATACTTGAATGAAAAATACATTCAAACAATCTGAACAACTGAGGGTACGTTGCGTTTGCGAGGCCGACTCTGGCAAGTTATTAGTGTACACAGTAATGTACTCAGTACACGGTATGTCCACTCCCAAGCCAAGCCGCATGTCAATGGCGTTTACATTGTGGGCCGTGGCTCGCTTCGACGATCTCCCGACCGACAGCGCCAGCAAACGAACAGAAGGCGTGTACTGCCAAAAGCAGTCAGACCACGAACTGGGAACCGCAGCGCAGGGAGACGATTAACGCGATTAGTCATCACCGTTGGTCCCGAAGAACATACTAGCGAGGTGGCAGCGAGCGGTGGCAGGGGACCCATGTCAGTGGCCACGCGTCGACGTTTCGAAAAAAACAAACAAGCCTATACGGTTGATCCTGGCGCCCTGTGGCAGCGCGCGAGTCAAGCAGGCGGCCTGAGGCGTTTATTGCTGCAATCGTGCGCATATCATGCATTGGTGAAAGCAATATTGGAGCTAGACCTGCACCTCCAACAATTCTCCTCCTCTCATGTCAAGGCAATGTTGTGTAGGGGGCCCGCGAGTGGTGGAATCGAGTCGATTCCAGCCCACTGGGGCCAGGCCATCCTTACCTGTTCCGGTATAGCTAGACTCGCTCTGGAGACGCGCCGGGTGAGGGGACGTAGCCTCAGCCATATGATAGCCCGCCGTTAGGCGATCGAGCGAGCGGTTGGTCGTATCTCCAAGAGGACGGGGTCGCGCCCACTGCTGGAGGCAGTTGTTTTCTACCGTCCAAACGAGCGCGACGGGAGTGGCGGCTGCGGGATACCAGCCTCGCTGCCTCTGTTGCATCTATTGCGTCCGTTGCGGTGCGGAATGACGCTGTAGGGCTGGGGGAAAATGCGCGGGGGCGCGCCAGCCCAAGCCAAACGCCCCCGTTTTCCCTCGGGTGGGTTGGATGTGAAACGGTGCCGGGCGATCAGATTCCGTGATGACCTGTCAGCACCCACTACACTGTCTACGACCGTTGGAGATGGGCACTACCATGCATAGCTCGCAATTATCACGTATTTCCAGTGCATAATCGGCTACAGCCAAGCGGGGGCAGCTGCCTGTTAAGACGATCGGCCTGGTTACCCGAGAGTCTTGCCCACTATAGAAGGATCGTTGCTCGCTGCTTGATTAGCCTCTGGTCTTGTTTCTCTTCTAGCGTGCTTCCCTGTTTCTTCTCTGTAACCTTCCCCCTTTTCTTCTCGTGCAGTGCAGAGCCCTGCGATCGGTTAGACGGCTGACAGAGGAAAGAAGAGGAAGGAAAAGGGCAAAAAAGGACAAAAGAAGGGAGAAAAAGGAAAACGAGAGAGATCAGGAACGACAGCTCGTCAGCCATGGCTTCGCAAAGCACTCTGCGCCCAAGCCTTAGCCGAGATGCCTCGCTGGATCGTAAAGACAAGAGACCCCCGGCAGAGTCAGGGCTGCAAGTCGATCTAGAGAAGACTCCCACGACGACCTCGGTCAAACGCGAGCCCTCGACGCGCACGGTGCACCCTGAGACCGACCTCGACCGTGGCGTTGTCGGCTGGGATGGGCAGGACGACCCGGCCAACCCGATGAACTTCGCCCCGTCGCGCAAATGGACTCTTCTCGGCCTCGTCAGCGCGGTGACGTTCATTTCCCCCCTTGCGTCGAGTATCTTCTCGCCCGCGCTCGAAGACCTGGCTCTCGATATGAGGATCACGAATGAGACGCTGCTTTCGTTCACTGTCAGCATTTACCTGCTCGGGTATACTGTACGTTTAGCCTGTCGTCCCGGTGGCTGGCGATCTGTGCTAATGAGCGCTAGTTCGGCCCCATGCTGCTCGCCCCGCTGAGCGAGATCTATGGTCGCAGGATTGTGCTCAGCTGCGCGAACTGGTTCTTCGTCGTCTGGCAGATTGGATGCGCGCTGGCGCCAAACCTTGCTTCCCTGATCATCTTCCGTCTTCTCGCCGGCGTCGGCGGATCGGGCTGTATCACTCTCGGTGCTGGAGTGATTGCCGATCTGTTTCCCGTCCAGCAACGCGGACTAGCCACGGCGCTCTGGAGTCTCGGCCCCTTGATGGGACCGGTCGTTGGCCCTATCGCCGGCGGCTTTGTCGGCGAGTCCATCGGCTGGCGCTGGGTCTTTTGGCTCCTGCTGATCGCTGGCGGGGCGTTATCAATCGCCATCGAATGCTTCAACAAGGAGACATACGCGCCGGTTTTGCTGCGATGGAAGACGGCGAAGTTGTCCAAGGAACTCGGTCGGAGCGACCTGCGCAGTGTGTATGAGGCAGAGGGCCAAACCGAATCGCCGGGCCAGGTCCTCAAACTCGGCCTCAAACGCCCCGTCGTTCTCCTCTGCAAATCCCCGATCGTCTTGTTCGTGTCCACGTACATTGCCCTCCTTTACGGCCTGCTCTATCTCTTCTTCACCACGATACCTACGACGTTTGGCGACCAGTATGGCTTCTCCCCAGGCCTCTCCGGCCTCTCGTACCTGGGCATTGGAATCCCCGAGTTTATCGGGCTGGCAATAATCGGCTTGACGAGCGACAAGATCCTCCTCAGACTGGCCGCCCGCAACGGGGGCAAATTCGAGCCGGAAATGCGGCTGCCGGCAATGGTTTTTTGGTCGTGCTGGATTCCCATCAGCTTCTTCTGGTATGGCTGGGCCGCTGAGAAGAAGGCTCATTGGATCGTCCCGATTCTGGGAATGGCGCCCTTTGGGCTCGGACTGATGGGGGCCTGGATGCCGATCCAGATTTATATCATCGATTGTTATCCCAGGTATGCTGCTTCTGGAAATGCGGCGCTCACGGCGACGAGGTCCCTTATTGGTACACTATTGCCACTGGCTGGTCCAAAGATGTTTGAGACAATGGGACTAGGGTGGGGGAATTCCTTGCTGGGTTTCATAGCGTTGGGCTTCGTGCCGCTCACGATGCTGCTGACCAAGTACGGGAAGATAGTCCGCGAAAAATTCCCGGTCGACCTCGAGGCGTGACCATTAGTTATGATGTAACGAACAATGTATAATAGATAGACTTCATCCATATAACCATGAATAAAAAGGAGTAACTTACCTAGCATAACCAGCTTATCTAGGATAACTGGTCGAGTTTGAATCTTGGTTTCTGGGACTTCCCCGTAAGGATGCAAAGGTGAGGACAGCGGAGCTCGTCTCGTTGCTTGGAGAGAAGAACGCGACTCTGATCTTGCAGCAATCCGAGGCGCCCTTCTAAACAATTGGTGTTGGTCTTGACTAAGGATGATGTGCGGTTTCGATGGAATTTTCCTGGCCCCACGACTACCTTCCCAGCCTTGAAGGTGACTCAGGACGCTCCTTATGGTATACCCTCTCTCGACGGAAAAACGTTCTTCTATCAACTTGCACAGCCAGTCAAACGGTCGACGTGATGATATGTCAGTAGACGAAATAGTATGGTCCGGAGTCTCTAGCTGGATGCACTAGGAACAGGAGCCATTGCAGTCATCGGAGCCAAGCGGATCGCATGCCTGATGCACAAACACACAATCAACGGGGTCAGGAGGCCAGGATCGAGATTTATCAGGTACCAATTCTCACCACTGATTGAGAGCACCGCAGGAAGGGTTCTGCCACCTTCAGACGATTGGTCACATTAGGGACGGGTTTTGTGGTGCGATAAGGGAGGTCGCTGTGCAAATATTGAATGCCCCTGGTCAGGTTTCAGGATGGCCACCTTCTTATCGCGCAATCGCCGTCTGGAGAGATTGCAAAGTCTTAGGGCCGGCGCTTCAGGATTATGAGGCTGATGTTTGCAGACTGCCCCCGTTCTGGTCTCGCCAGGGTCGACTAGGCTTAACGAGCCGCGACTCAGACCGGTCGACATCCAGGTCGGTTGCTCGCGCGTATTTTTGCAGAATCGGAGTGAGATTAAGTCTCTCGACTCACCAGCTGGCTGGGAACGCTTCACATTTTACCGGTAACCTCGCATTCCTTCGTTTTGTGTCAGTGTCGTGTTAGCAGGCAGAACATTCATAGTTGATGGAGTGTGTGTCCACACAGACTGCGGCTGAATCCAGGAGAGCCTCAGAAATGCATAGCCCACGCAGGGGCTCGTATCCACTGGCCGTGGCCGCCATTTTCAGTTCCGACTCAGTTCTGACGCAAAGGGCCCTTCCGGACCCAAGGCACAGGCATCATAGTAGCAGGCAGAGGCACCGGCACTTTGCCGACGAGCTGGTGTTGATACGAGCCGCCAAGGGGACAATTCAGCCGCTTGTATCATCTGGTAGAAAAAATCTTCTCTGGTCCGGATGGCTACATATGCCATATCGATTAAGGGTTGCAACTGGATCGTCCATCTGAATACGAGATGCGGTTGCAAATCCTCCCGGTTGGGTAAGGTGGATAAGACTGAATACGAGGGGAGGACGTTTCGAAACGGCTGGAGCGCCTCTAAGGCGGCCGTTCAGTACTTGGTTTGAACTTTGTTTTGCTGTCAAACACGAAGTGTCTTATTGCGATGTTCAATGGTGAACCCTATATGAAGGGCCCATAGTGCTCTGGATGGCAGACTTTTTGAACATAGCTTCAGCAACCGTTGGCATTTTTTTTCTTCATCTATATCAATTCTTCTCTTTTACTCTGTACATTTCGACCTTCCGCTCCTTGATTTTTTTTTACGCTCTTTCTACCTCGCTTTCTTGTCAGATCTGTCAATATGCACGCCAAATACCTTACCCTCCTTGCCCTTTCGTCGATGGCCCTGGGCCAGGACTGGCTTGAAGACGCCATGGATGCACTGGAGTCCACCACGTATGTCGCTCATCGCCCTTCAAAACTGGCCGCGCTGCTAACATGAAAGCCCCAGTGACCTCCCAGTACCTACTGGTGTCTCAGGCGACGTCCCCACGCTCGACGAATGGATTGAATCGCAAGACTCAAGCGACATCCCCGTAGCCACTGGCATCAGCGGCTCCTCCAGTTCTTCCTCGGACTCCGACTCCGACTCCGGCACCGACTCTTCCAGCACAAAGGGCATCTTCGAAATGCCCAGCTCGATCGTTTCCGAGATCATGAGCGCTGTGCCTAGCTCTGCTCTTTCCGACCTTACGAACCCGACTTCACTGTCCAGCATATACAGCGAGATCCAGGACGGTAACTACCCGGCCTGGGCTACGGATCTCCCAGATGATGTCTGGGATTATTTCGAGTCCGCGTACGGTGTTGAAGCCAGGCCTACGGGAGGCTCAGGCTCTTCGAGTGGTGGCGATGAGGAAAGCCAGAGCAGTGGTGGCGACGACAGCGGCAGCGGCGGAGATGGTGATGGTGCCGGCATGCTCAGTCCTTCTGTCTTCGCGAGCGTGGTCGGTGCTGTCAGTGTGCTGGGTCTTGCGCTTGCGCTGTGATCTGGGTCTGCTTGCACATGCGAATTAATGGTGTGAAGACGCAGCGAGGGACTAACCGCTCCATCCTTGACGGTCAACTGCAACCCATGTGTGCATTCAGCATATTGGTACTATTCTGCCTGCGTCTGCTCTAGTCTATTTATTATTTAATTACCCTACAGTTAGGATAACCCACCACGGACAATTATTTTCCTAGGAGTTAATCCAATGAAAATTATCTCTGGAATGATTTGCAACATCACCTATCTCGGCTGTGCTATCGATTGACCCCATTCTGTACACTGTGTAGCTCCTACCCATATTTAGTGATCTTAACAGTTGAGTAGTCTTAGGAGTAGCATCTTCTAAGCAGGATTCAACTGCAGGAAGAAAGGACCAGTTTTCAAGATTCATGGTGATTAAAGAAGAGTAGATGATATGCAAACCGAGTAAACGAAGAAGTGGACAGATGCTAAAAAGCAGCGGGAACCGCTTATTTCGGTACAGTCCTGGATTGTGTAGTCTGGAAACATCTGCTTTGACGGCTCCTTGATCTATTAGTACTGAATGCAAGTGCTTTTCATTCCAAGAATTCTCTTTGATGTTGCCGGCCTCGACAAGCCATCTGCATCTATCCGATGGAGCTAACATTGGATAGAGGAACTCGCAGGCCAGGGGCCGAGAAGTGGATTAGTACGATAGATGAACTTCTCGTACCTGTTATCATAACTTTCAGACTTCAAGTGCCTAAGTCTGGGCCCCAGTCTCATGCCAGAGACACATCTTCTTAATACGGTCCTCGGATCTCGGTGTGAAGTATTGACATGGATCATGTTGTCTAAAGGTAACTGATGCCCTCTCCACATGCCTGCTGCTGGGAATTAGCCATGGGGGCATGGCTCTACTTTTATCTTACTACTTGCATACTTTATTGGCATAACCGAAGGGCGCAATACTCGTTTGTGAAGCGGCGGAACCCATATGTTATGAAAGTAGACGTCGTCTTTATCGAGAGAGGAATTCTACCGTCCTCAATCTATGCTGACCATATACCTCTCCAACAGGCCTCTCACCTTATCCACAGGCAAAGCCTCTGTACACCTCCCCTTGAACCCCCTCAGCGTCTCCGCCTTACACAAACTATTCAGAATCGCTTCTTCCACCGCCTCAGACGTGGCATAGAACAAGGAGTCAATGGCTTCGTTCTTCAGTGTCTCGACAGCATGGGTCTCCAATGGAGGAAGGTAGTCGAAGCCATTAGAACCGGATGTGAGCTCTTTCGGTACGTTGCCAGTCGAGAGTGCGAGGAAGATCTCGCCTGAGGCGTTGCGGCCGGCTGAGTGGCCGCCGACCTGTATTGGGAAAGTGGCGTAAGAGATGGGCATGTCAAAAGAAAGTCAGGCTAAATGCTGAATGAGGGGTCACTGACCTGCGTGATTCCCATTCCGGCGTGCTGTGCGATGCGCCGTAATTGGTGAGGGAGGAGAGGGGCATCAGTGCTGTCTTGGTTAGCAATGCACTACGAACTTATAGAATAAGCTCACATAATGACAACCAGGATACCTGGAAAAAAATCGTCAGCAATGCGATAGCAAGTCTAAAAGACACCGTAGCAGATACTCACTTCCCTCCGCCGCCCTTCCAGCAGCCGGCAACGGAGCCTCCTCGATGTCTTCCCCCTTTTTCTCTCTCTCTAGAAGCTCGCCCACTGGAACATTTCCAATTCTCAAGTCCAGCTTCGCGCCATGGTTCGCCTGCACTACCACGCCTAGTGTATATTCCTTCCCACCGACCCCCGGGACAATTCTCGAGCTCGTGCCCGTCCCGCCTTTCCAGCCGTGACACCTCATGGCTGTTCCGCCGCCGTGGTTTCCCTCGAGGATTTCAGGCTGCGTTTTGGCGGCTTCGATAGCCCCGTGCACGATAGCATTATCGATCACCGAGCGCCGTATGTCGTTTAGCAGCCCGTCAAAGGTCTCTCCCACGACCGGGATAGTCATGCGCCGGGCTGACTCAATGTCATCTTCGCCAAGTGCATCGGCCTGCTCGAACTGGAATGAGAACAGGGCGTCATAGACTTTCCCGATAGATACTGTGTTTGTGAGGGCGATTGGCTGCACAGATATCTCATTAGCTTTTCCCCCTACAAATAAAATTCAAGTTGATGAACACGATAGAAGGAGCGAAGTACACTGTTTGTATACCCCCACTCTGCAATCCCATGCGATCCCGTTAACTCGCCCATCCCGTTCAGATCATGGCTGGCCGCATAACAGGGGTGCTGACGGGTTCCGTTAACTCCGCGTGGAAAAATTAGTGTCAGGCCTGTATGGACGTCGGGACCTTTGTGGATTGTTATTTGGCCAACGGTGACGCCTAACACGTTAGGCTAGCGAGCTCATGATGGTATGCTGGCACAAGCGTACCTTTCACGTCGAGCAGCGAGTTTCTCGGGCCTGGCCTGAATCGCCCAGGGCTGTAGCCGAGATCACGAATGCGAGGTCTTGTGCCGCCCATTGGTCTTGATGCGTCTTGGATGACTTGGCTGGAAAGCTCGTCGATGGTTGAGATGATGAGATGCGGGACGAGTTGGAGGTTAAGGTGGAGGGGCACATATAAGCGTCGTCTGGTCCGTTGCAGCCTAATCTAGACTAAATTATCGACTACGACATTACTTGTTCTTGTTGCATTTAGTTTTCGAGGAACGTTGCTTTGCATGGTGTATTCCTTCTTGTTTCGAGGCTGCCTAGTCTTTAGCCTCAAAATATCTGGAAACCACCTGGGCCGTCCCCAGTTCGCCATGTCAATGATAGTGCAAGAAAGTATCTCACCCAGCCAGTACTTTTCTGTGTATCCGAAGTGCCTAGAGACCGTGGCAATTAGAATAATGTGAGGAATGTACCAAAATTGAGCGTGGCGGAATGATTTCCTGTTTACTGTCGGTGGTTAATACTGAGGGAAGGCTGCTGGAGTTTTTATGAATCAAGCTAGGGCTGTAGTATCCTCTTCGTCCGATCATACACGAGACGAGTGACGGGCCCTAAATTCTATGGCCCTCAGTAGGGCCGGTCTTCCGTGTTGCTAGCCTCTAGAATACCTCGCTCGCTCTTAGGACGTTGAGCTGATATGGCAGTTAGTCACGTCATTTGTCCCCTGTCCCAGGAATAATCGTGGATTATTCCAGACTCCTCGGTTATCGACAAACCCAAGAGTGGGAATTGGATTAATTGTACCATCATCGGCATAATCATCTGCTAATTAGGCCTTTATCGTGGAAAATCCATTGCCGTAGGTTTTCAGCCATGATCATCGGCACGTGCGAACAGAGCGCGTCCCGGTCTGGGTGATTTGACCCTGAATACAAGATTGGAAGACCAGAATGTAAATTCAAATCTCTTCTACGCCGCCAACAGACTGGCCCCTATCTGCTAAGCTTAGGACGTGACCAGTCTGGACAAGCAGATCGCCCATGTATGGGCAGTGGTGCATTGTCGATCAGCCGATCTACGGCAATAACGAAGCGATCTCGAAACAGCTTTCCGCAAGGTGCAGTGTGATTAACATGGTCAATCGAGATTCATTGCCGGCCCAACATTCAACCAGCACGGATTCAGCCATATGAGACCTGTTGACCCGAATCACTTACTGGACATGCCTCTCTGGTTTATGATGGACACAGAAGTGAGTAGCAAAAGACCCGTCCGTTGAGGCCTGCGATATATCATTCAGACTCAAAGCGGCCATACCGGCGTGTCGTCTTTCTCGTGGTTTGCTTCTCGAATGCAGCAAGAATCCTTGCGATTAACAGCCACACCCTTTTTCGAGTCAACAGTAGGTCGGGCCCAGTTTTCAGTCTTCAGTCTCTCTTCAGGATTGTGCGCCAATTAGTCCGACCTTCGCTGAGATTACCAGCGGCCTTTCACTGTCCGCATTGGATGACAGAGACTAAGGCGTCTTTCTGTCATCGTCTGAGGTGTTCACATAAGCCCATGCTTCAAGAAACACCGCATATGGCTGCCCGTAGCTGGACATTTGCGGCTTCCTGACCGTAATTTTCAGGCTTTAAAAAGATAGCATATCGACTGTTTTCCCTAGTAATATGTTGCCCAATGGAGCCAGTGTAAGTGACAGCTGCTCATCCGCATAGCCCATGCCTCGCGTGGCCTCGTACTCTTTATTTTCAAAACGCCCGCTTCCCTATCTTGAGTCGTAATGCAGCTACCAATATTTCCTTCCTCATTCGATCAATATTTGAATGGAGTTTTCCGCTGAAGGGCTCTGAAGAGCCCTCTTGACGCGCATTTCCTTTGATAGCGTCGCTTTTGGTCGTAGGAAAAGCGGGCTTCAGGATCAGCCAGGTGGCGCTTGCTAAGAAAAATGAATGGATATAGATCCTCTATCAGATATGCGGTAGATACTAGAGAGTATATATCATTCAACGGAACCTCAACCGCTGAGATTGTGCAGATTTGATGCTCCTTGGCTTTGTTTGATGGGACCTGGCGCCATCGACTTGGCTAACCCAAACCTCAGCTGTATTGGAGCATTCCGCGCTAACCGCCTTAGGCCATGTCCCGTGCCTCAGGCCGTCGGTCATCGAGAACCATCCCAAAGGATCATCCCACTATCACTCAATAGAAATGTGGCAAGCATTGAATTTCAGTTCGAAATCATGGACTGAGGAACAGTACCGACGGTATGGGGGTGTAGTCGAAACTTAGTGATCCATGGATCCGCTGTTCATCTCCACGTCATGCTGCCACTCAAACCTTATATATACTCCTCACCAAGTTCGCTGTTTTTCTCAAGCAGATAGGGCTCTCCAAGACCACTACTCCACAGCAATATCATCCTCAAGGAATCTGAACACAATGTTTCAAATCCTACTCGGCCGCGGCGGCCAAGCAGCTGGACGCCGTTTGCGAACTGTACGCTTCCATCTTCTGTCCAAAGAGCGTTTACTAAAAGTATACCAGAGACCATCTACAGACGGCCACATTCCCTATTCCAGCTTGTATCGCCAAGGTGCAGCCTGGGGCGCCGGCGGCGTGGGAGTCGGCTCGACGCTGTATGGTGTCTACAAGACATTCCATTCAATGAGGGCGTTTAGGTATATCAGGTAGCTTGACGGTGATGAGTGTCTTATTTTCTTTTTTGTTTTGTTCTGTACAAAATGGATATAAATTTGTTTCTGTTAGATTCTCCAGACCGTATTTTGATTGCTCCGTAGACATGCGATTTAAGACTATGGGATACCTCAGTAGCTGGTGGAAGATGCTCGTCACGAGAAGAAATAAAGAATTGGCCAGACTCTTAGTGGCGACAGGCTAGAGTCCCACCTGCTTGCCCATGGTTCTCAGCTTAAGCTTTCCCCAGGTTAGCAGCTCAACGTCTATGGACTCAAATGCCGCTGATCAAGATTGGACGAAGCAAGAGGAAATTCATTTCCAGATAGGCTTCATGCAATCACCGACGGCGCCCGACCCTGGCTCTACCGCAACATCCTAGACTCATCAAACCGGCCAAGCTCGACACATAGGGCGGGGAAGAAACTGTAAGAAATCGGGGCCCTAGTCTGCTCAAGTATAGGGTGGTACAGCTGACGTCAGACGTATATCCATGGACGATCGCTAGCTGTCCATGTTAAAAATGTCCTTTAACCTACATTTACCTACACCCGCCGCTCGTCTCAATACCCGTGATCCATGAGTTCCACAAACCAGATCGAACACGCTGACACTTCAACACAAAGCTGAAAGCAACTACAAAAATCAACTGAAGATGACATTCCGGCTCAACCAATCTACAGCCGCTCTTCGAGTGCTCGCCGCCAGAGCAGGAGAGTCTCGTGCTGTACTTCCCTCCGTTTCACTCCGTCTTCGCACCATAACAACAACACCCAAACCGCCGTCTCCATCCCAGGCCCAGACGGGCATGTCGAGCGGTGAAATGAACCAGATCGAGATTCTGGAAAGGACAATCCTCAGGCCTGAACGCGCCGAATCAACCTGCAGCGGCACCGACAACGCCGTCGGGTTCTGTGCCCAAGCGTACGATCCATCCACCACGACCCCGGAGAGCGAGTTCGCATGCTTTGAAGAAGAGGTCAAGCTTCGATCAGACGGGAGCATTGATCCTCTTTTCATCAGTCCGGCGAATCCGGATTACAGCAAAGTCTTGGCTCGCGAACTCGACGGGCGCGCGGTCGAGAGGGACAAACTCGACCGTCTTGGGGCTACGGGGAGTGTGAGGGGCTGGGTGAATAAGGGAAAGGAGGTCAAAGTCCGAGTCATCGGAAAGGAGGGAAAGGAGGTTTGGAGGAGGATGAGGATGGGAATGGGGTATGACGGGGACGAGTATGAGAGGTTACTGAGAGGGTTGAGGAGGCTGCAGATGAGGTGAGTACCGATCTAGGGTCTCGCTTTGAAGACTTTGAGAGTACTGAGGACTGTAGGGACGCAGAGAAAGAGAAGGATACGAGTCAGAAAGGAACTTGAATTTCTTACTATCATGATAACAGGTAAATTTGGACTCGATAATTTTATTCGACATTTGAATGACAAGTATCAGCATAACCGCTGTGGGAGCGGAGGGAATGGGAGGGATATGAACTTGGTAGAATTGGCTTGATGGACATAAACCCAGATAGCTCCTTCTTTCTTACCGCATTCAAAGCCTATAAACTTACATAGTTCCTGTAGTTTTATGACAATTTTACGGCAAGCAGAATTCATATCAAGCATTGGACTACTGCCTGCTCTTCCACTCCTTCGCACATTCCCCAAATGTAACAAATTCAACCCCCTCCCACCCCTTCAGCCATCCAATGACCCTATCAATCATCCCAATAACATGTGCCATCCCACTGGTGTCCGGATGCAAGATCAACGGGAAAATAAAGTCCTGCTTGACGCCATCGATAGTCTCATTGTAGAGATACTCAAAGCGGGCCTTCCAGTTCTTCTCGATCGTCTCGGGACTGACAAAGCCGTGCGAGTTCGCGGCTGCAGGGAGAAACTGCATAGGCGTCATGTCTTCCATGTACCAGTTGCAGGGAATCTCAACGAGCGTACTGGCTGTCCGGGGAGCCGGTGGCGGGAGCGGATGCATCCACGATGCGGCTGGGACTAACGGTGAGAAGTCGATTGGCTGGGGTGTTGTTCTTGACAGCAAGAAATATGGAGAAGAGTCATGGTGGGTCAAGGAAGTGTCTAGACGGGGTTAGAATGCGTACCGTGAATCGCCAAGGGTGACGCACCGTAGAGAAAGCCATGCTCTTCAAGGATACTGATAGTGTGCTCCCGCAGTTGATACAGGGGTGCCCTCCACCCGAGCGGCTTCTTCCCAGTCAATTCTGTAGCAAGCTGGACGCATTTATTGATAACGTCTCGCTCTTGGGCCTCTGTTAACTGCGTTGCACCCTCATGTGCATAACCGTGACACCCAATCTCCGCTCCCGAGTCGACGATGGCTTTGGTCTGCTCGGGGAACGACTCCACTGAGTGACCAGGGACGAACCAGGTCACTGACGAGGAAATGCCATGCCTTTGGAAGAGACGCAGCAGGCGGGGTACGCCCACTTGGGCTGCAAAGTAGCCACTGCTGAAATCGGCGAGCCCATTGGTCGGGGAGGCACCAGTCCCCAGGAAGCCAGAGACCGCGTCGAAATCGACCGACAGAAGAACTCGGACTCGGCGGCTGGGCATAGTGCGATGGAAGATGTTGTGAGGTGGGGGAACGGGGATAGTGAAATCGGAAGATTCGGCCTTACCGTAGAAGGGCAGCAAGAGGGAGTGGAGAGTGGAGAGTGGAGCCCTCAGCCAACAAAGATCCCACCGTGTAACTGCCTCTCTGCTCTACAAAGGGTCAAGTCTCATCTCCTAAGGTACACCTTTTTCGAACCGCTGTAGGCTTTAACATGATCTGGACTCAATTAGTATATGTATATATCATTAAAAAGTAAAAGTAAAGAAGAAAAGGGACCCCGTCTCCGATAGTTTGCGACACTCCGGGCAAAAACCCGCACATAGACAGTCCAGACAAATCCAATAGCCCTTGAGGTGGCAGAGGCTCAATACGTCGGCCATCGTAGGTAGACACAAGCGCAGTCTGCTGCCTGCTCAGCGACGCGTTCAGAGAGTTGACTGATTGAATGTGCAACCTAGACCTTCCTTTAGACTTCTCCAGCTACTAAGACCTAAAATTGTGTATCGATTGAGCAAGTAGTCCAAGAGTATGATCGTCTACTAAAGCTCGATAGCTTGCTGGACTGAAGTTACAAAAAAGCGCGGGCTTACACTACCCAACCATACAAGCAGTGGTAAATCCCGAAGGGCCAAGGCACCATGATGTGGAAATACTGCACTGGCAAGAATGCCGGGCTTAGCAGCCGCGATTTCTGGCGTCTGGAGTCTGAATTCCTTTATGAACAGCGTTCTCAGCTACTGCTGAGGAAGTTGCCCCACAAATCCTCTTACCCATACAGATATAGTTGTCGTCGTGGCTAAGGAATAGGTGTTGAAGATTCTCCCACTACTTGATAGCATTTGCGCCTTCGCATACGTACTTGTTGTAGGCCTGGCCGAGGTCAAACTTTGCTTCAGCATCCAGAATGAACAAATTTTCATTAGGAAGTTTAAAAAGAGACCATGAAAAAGGCATTTCCTTCTGCAAACCAGAGTCCAACTATCGCTTATTAGCTCCTGACCCCTGCAACTCAAGTGGTAGCGTCGCGACCTTCAGTACGACCATTAACATGCTACTTGAAACGCAGGTCCTCCACTGCGAAACCTTCGAACTGTGTTGAATATCTGCCCGGCTTCAGTCTCTGATTCCCGGTTAAGCAACCAGAGCAGGCTGCAGTGACAAGCTGAACCACCAGATCCGAACATAATATACGCCCGTTAGACGAGAAGTTAGGAGACATATTAGGGCTCAGGGCATGTGGGCCCCACTGGTGGCTCCTGGGCGGCACTACAGCAGCACATTCCTTGGGGAAACACATGGCGAAAGCCATAAGGACGATTACTACAATGAAGAGTATGAAGTCTCTCACTTCCTATATCATGGTATTTGTGCTCGTTCTGCAGAACCGCTCGCTTAACAGTGTCCTTCCCCTTCTGATATCCATCCTGGCTGACACTAGATGGGTCCAATGCAGACACTTTAACTTACCTCAGGTCCGGCAAGTATACACCCCACACAGTTGGTCTAACACAAACAGTAAGAACAGATTCAATGCTGCTCTTAACTGGTCCTTCGGAGTACGGGCAGCCTATGCTGAAGCAATTCGAGATGACGAAGCCTCCTTCCATTTCCTCCAAGCCCCCAAGACAAATTGCGATGAAAGTCGATATCTTCCTCTCTTACGAGACTCGCTTTCAACTAAGGCGTTTCAATACAGCTGAGACGTACGTGGTAAGCCGGCACCACGTCATCACAAGTTCCGCCCTTAAAGCTTCCGACAGCTACTAAAAGTGCTGTCTCACCTCCTGTATAATGCAACTGGACGCCAAAGGGACTGTTGATTCTCATGTACACCTCTTGGCTGATCATGATAAGGCAGCGTCCGGCTTATCAACTGCGCGCATTGCATTAGAGACAGCAACTTCAATTGCAGAACTGAAGACTGACACTTATCCGGGTGTTTATAATGCTGTCTGGCACGCATCGTGAGGAACAAATGACTCAGAGAATGATCTCGTTGCAGCTGCAAGTACATGGAGAGCCTCTCATCGAGCCGGGGATAGACTCACGAAAGACAATAGCATGTGCAAGACCGAGTCTGCTCCGAACAAACGAGCCTATTTGTCGGCTATTGTCACCCAAGGCGCGCGGAAGACCTTCACTTTATCCTCGGCCATTGCGCCCAAGTACGGGTAGACGTCCGAGGTAAAGGCCAATAAGGAGTGGACGTCGGCTATCCAAACCCTGACATGGGTACAATAAAGGCTGGAAGGATGAATGCTGCAGACTTAGCAGGAGAGTTCTCACATACCCAAAGGATTAGCGATCAGTGTGTTACGGTTCTACTGTCAGGCTGGCCTCACCTCGAACGATGTCACAACTGTCCTAGACGGTCTATTAGACAACCAGAAATTGACTGCTTGAGCACCTCGAGTTACATAGACATCAGTATCTTCTCCAGTGAGTATTCGTCCTCCGCTATCCTCAAGAATTGAAGCCATTCGGTGTGCGACCGGGAGTGCGGTCTAGATCGAGATTTGAAGTCCTCAACGGGAGATAAAGGGCGTTTAGTTGAGTGCAACCCCTTGGGGAATAACCCCGCTCGAACCTCGTGCACAATGAGAAAAGCGCGACTTGGTTTGATAACGGAATATGTAGCAGTTCTACAAAGGAACCGGTGTTCATGGTTTGCGATGAGGGATGAGGTTGAAGAGCGGGAGACAACGGACACAAGAGAAGAAATTCATCGTCAGGGTAGTAGGAGCAAGATATCCTTTCTTCTGAAACCAATGGGTCGTGCTTAGTGTCTACGCTCATTGAATTTCTTGACCTTGTTCTCGAACTCTGCGGTCGTCCTTTGCAATCCCCTTGACTGGTTTTTATATTACTGCGCCAGCTTACTATATGCCTAGCAGTATTTCAGGCTCAGCTCTAGTTTCATGACTAAATATGACGTAGACTGGGTACTTTAAAGAATCAATGATGCTGCAGTTCTAACTTTGCATACCTTGCTGAAAGCTCGTTAACAGTCATTGATGTGCAGAAAAGTCGTAGTGCTTGAAGCCTCAGGCAGAACGCGCCGCGGGGTTTGTTGACACTTGATCGTTGACACGTACGACGTGTTCGCGGACTCTAAAATGCAAAAGAAGCAAGTTCTTTGATCCTAGAAGCAGTACTCATCTTCAATTCGTAGCTACCATATGAACACTGACCTCCACACGTCAGCTACGCAAATGCCCGATTCTTGAGCTCCGGCGCCAAGAATGACGCAGGCAGCCAAACTCGAGACGCGCGTTGAAGATCTCGTCCAGATCTGGACCTCGGGACGCAACAAATGAAGACACCTTGGTGGCTCACAACGGAGACCTGTGGGACGCGGAAGATAGCTGATTGGAATCTCGAGAATAAGATTCCGTGCTGCAACGACAAGATGGTTGGCTGACTGGGCTGGAAGCTCAGAGCTCGAGTGGCCGGCTTGCTGACAAAGGCGGGGTCCGGAAGTGCCCCGCACCGAGAATTTATGATATAAGGAGCTCCGTCCCCAGCGCTTTCTTTTCTCTTCCTTCCAGTCTCACTTTGCTCAGCTATTCCCGTCGAGTACACCTAATACCGCCACAATGGCTAACGTTTTCTTCGATATCACCGCCAACGGCGGTAAGTTTCTCGTTTTTGCCGCCCCTGACCCGTGTCATTCGCTAATGCCCCTCCAGAGCCTCTAGGCCGCGTCGAGTTCAAGCTCTTCGACGATGTCGTTCCCAAGACCGCCCGCAACTTCCGTGAGCTTGCGACCGGTCAGCACGGCTTCGGCTACAAGAACTCTCCCTTCCACCGTGTCATTCCCCAGTTCATGCTCCAGGGTGGTGACTTCACCCGCCAAAACGTGAGTCGCAGTCTGTCTGGGAACCGCGTGATGCAAAGATTCTAAGATTCTGGTTTTTTAGGGCACTGGCGGCAAGTCCATCTACGGTGAGAAGTTCGAGGACGAGAACTTCACACTCAAGCACGACAGGCCTTACCTCCTCTCCATGGCCAACGCCGGCCGCAACACCAACGGCTCTCAGTTCTTCATCACGGTGAGTCGTGCCATTGATACCGGCAGCAAAAGATGCTAATGCGATACTTTATAGACTGTCAAGACTTCATGGCTCGACGGTGCTCACGTCGTCTTCGGTGAGGTTGTCAAGGGTCAGGAGGTCGTCGATGCTGTTGAGAAGCTCGGCTCCCAGAGCGGTGCGACCAAGAAGAAGGTCGTCATCTCTAACTGCGGTACCCTCTAAGCGGATCGTGGAGGAAGTATGAAATCATCTGAGGAATGAAATGAGCTTCTGCGGGCCAGTGTCTTACTGGAGCCCGTCGCCATTGCCCCAAACTTCCCAGGCGCTAGAGTCGTAAATCGTAGGCTCTGATCAAACAACGATGAGTCGTAGGGGTATTGGGTGTCACATCCAAGCTAACTCAAATATTGATATGCCTCGGAAACACTGGTAAAACGATTGAGCCTTGTGGCATCGATAACAACTAAGTATACGCAATCACCGTAAGCCTATCTCTCACTTTTGGCTGAATATCGAAGTGCGGGGACCTACGATGAGTCAGACCGTCCTCAGCAACGTATAAACATCCCAGACCTTGGAAATGTGTCCTCAGCAAAGCACAAAAAAAAATGTCGAACCGACCAGTAGGCGCTATTGTTGAGCTCCCAGTTTCGACGCACCCAGCACCAACCATTCTCACGGGCCGAACAGTCAATCTTGTCCCTCTAAGAGCCACCCACGCAGACGAGCTCTTCCCCCTCGTCAACAATGCAGACCCATTCCAAACCGCTCTATGGGATTACATCCCCGACGGGCCATACGGCGATGTCGCTCATCTACGCGCCGATTTTGCTGCTAGAGAGAATTCAAGAGATCCCGTCTTCTTCGCGATAATCGATACGCGTCCATCTCGCCCGACAACCGGGAACGCGATCGGCTACATCGCATTCTTGAATATATCCTCCGAGCACAGGCGCATTGAAATAGGACATGTAATTTTTACCAAGGCACTGCAGCGTACAATCGGCGCAACGGAGGCCGTCTACCTTCTCCTATGGCATGCGATTGAAGAGCTGGGGTACAGACGTGTTGAGTGGAAGTGTAATGCGCTTAATGAGGGGTCCAGGCGTGCGGCGCTCCGCCTGGGGTTCCAGTTTGAGGGTGTCTTTCGTCAGCATATGGTTGTTAAGGGGCGGAATCGGGATACGGCGTGGTTCTCGATTGTGAGGGAGGAGTGGCCGGAACTCAAGAAGGCGTTCGAAGGATGGCTTGATGAGAGGAATTTCGATGAGAACGGGGCGCAAAGGAGGAGGTTGAAGGAGTTCAGGGCAAGCGCTTAGA
The DNA here is from genome assembly GCF_047715535.1 of Aspergillus foveolatus. Taxonomy (NCBI): domain Eukaryota; kingdom Fungi; phylum Ascomycota; class Eurotiomycetes; order Eurotiales; family Aspergillaceae; genus Aspergillus; species Aspergillus foveolatus. The sequence goes on along the minus strand of NW_027396118.1, from coordinate 67,716 downwards.
ACGAACGGGGTCCAGTCTCTTTCGTACATATAGTACAGCCACTCTGGCAAGTTTCGTAGCATAGAAAGTTAAGAAGGTTGGTGGATTAGAAGGCAGACAAGAACAAGTTCAACCATGCAAGGCAGTCAAAAATACGTTTATATATTGTAAGCAAGTAGTGTATTTCGTCATCTTGGTACACAGGACATCCTTGAAGTTTGCCCTGTTTCTCTTCTACTTCCAACAACGCTGTCCTATAAGCCGGTTCTGCCCGGCTTGAGAGAATTGTCTAGCGATATACGTGCTCCTCCATTGTCTAACGTGATTTCTGACCATTCTCGTCATAATTGACCCTCAACTAATCCTGGCTTCAGCTACGAACAAAGCTTTGGTATCCGATGTTGTTGACGCTGAGCTCATTGTCGGATGGAAGCGATGAAAAACTGACGACCAACCACAGCCCAATCCACAGTGATCACATGACACTGCATGAAAGTCATGACATAATTATGCGAATTTATCCAATGGGTTAAATACGAGCTGTTCGGACCGGATTCACTGATCGCGACCTTCGACCAAGACAGAAGCAACCAAGAGATGACCGATTTGACTAAGATGTCTACAGTTATATTGCGATGTCATCCACTGGATATTCTCACCCAGTTCGAGGCGCTACAAGCCCAGCCACAGAAGGCTCAAGATCTGCATTATCCATATGGAATGACGTTCGTCCCCTGGCCCAATGCTCCCGCAAGTGGGCTTCCTGAGGATCAACCGCGGTTACACCATTGCCCGTGTACGGAGTATTTATTGACGAGGCTGCCACGCCAAATAAACCGGCCTCCTGTCCCATCGCAGAACACCTCAATCCCACAACAAAAAGTGACGCGACCATGTTCATCACTTCAGCAGCGGCCTTTGTTTGGGCAAACTTGAATCCCACAAACTATATCGGCGGCGTTAGTTTCTGCCCTGAACGCGATATTCCAGATCTTGCGGGGAAGGTTGTGCTCGTTACGGGGGGTTAGTATCGCCAATAGATTCAGTCCACGTAAGGATTAGGTGCTAACAAGGGGCAGGAAATACTGGTCTTGGGAAAGAAACGATCCGGCAAATCATCAAGCACAATCCGGAGCAGGTCTTCTTGGCCGCGCGGTCCGAAGAAAAGGCGCAAAACGCAGTAAGGGAGCTTGAGTCGACAGCCCCTAATATCAAAATCACCTGGCTTCCTCTCGACCTCGCCTCTACGAAATCAATTCACGATGCAGCAGAGACTTTCAGAGCACATGCCTCGCGCCTCGACGTCCTGATCCTGAATGCAGGCGTCATGTCCCTTCCACCAGGCGAGACAGATCTCGGGCACGAGATCCAGCTAGGGACGAACCATACGGGGCACTTTTTGCTCACGAAATTGCTGTTACCGGTTCTACTCGAGACCACGCAGAAGCCGGACTCTGACGTTCGCGTTATATCCCTCTCTTCCATCGGTCATAACCTGGCTCCAGATTTTGAGACCATGCTCAACCAAGATGAGTTGAAGAGGTGCAATACTAACGCGCGGTATGGAGCATCAAAGGCCGCGAATATCCTCTTTGCTGCAGAACTGGCCCGTCGTTTCCCCTCGCTTACAGCGGTCTCTGTGCACCCGGGCATTATCGTGACGGACCTCTACGCCGCTACGAGCGCGAGCAATCCGATCGCTGCCTTGGCAGTCAAGCTTTTGGGATTGATCGCGACGAAAGTTGAGCAGGGTGCGTGGAATCAGCTCTGGGCTGCGGTTGGTGCGAAGAAAGGAGAGCTGGTTAATGGGGCGTACTATACTCCAGTTGGCATCGTCAAGCTGAAGAACCGCTATGTCGTCGATCAGAAGATGGGAAGAAGGCTCTGGGAGTGGACGGAGGCGGAGCTGAAGAGGGGTGGGGTGAAGCTGTGACTTTTTTGTTTCTAGCGGTAGCATGGTGGATATGTTCTTGGTCCTTCCCTTGGATCATTCTGGATATCTATTGGATGAGATATTGTGTAGAATGATAATAGTCGTGACGTGAATGGCGACCCGGACTGTGGACGGGCCGGGCATTCGCCACGCAAAGAATAATACCACGAGTCCTCAAACACTCCATCTTTCCCCGCACTATTCCCACTCATGATCTCTTAAGCACGGTCAACAGATAGAAATATAGTAAAGGGTACTCCGACTTGCCACTCATGCCTGAAGGTGCGCTGATCTCGCAACCCAAATGCTGCTGAACCTATACCCACGGTAATAGACCACAGGGAAGGCTTCATAGAGCGCATGCTCCAGCCGCATCCCCATCACCAGCGTCGCCGCAGCAGCGTTGGAGAAGGAGAGATAGAAAAGCCTGATCTTGCTATTGGACTGGAGCGTCAGAGCAGCACTGAGGGGAACGAGCAAGGCCAGAATCAAACTGACAGCGGCGGCCAGAACACACTCAGTCGCCAGCGCAGGGACTCGCGGCTGCAGCGCTTCAAAGAGTTTATGCAAAGCGAGGAGCTGGACGAGGCTGGGAAGACGTATGGGAAGTTGATGTAACCAGACTGGTCCTGTTGCTTTGCGGGTTGGAATGAAATCTTGCATGCATTCATCTGGATCCTGGCCTTTTATCTTGATGTGATGCATTTTCTTCCACTACAATTTGTATGGTCAATTTCGGTCTAGGCTGAGGATGATATACAGTATCTTACCCCGAGATAAAGGGAACTGTTATAGCAGCCATCTTATTAGCTCAAACTGGTGCTTTTTAGAATACGTCCAACTATTGTGGCTAGCCTTGTCGATCAAATTCGTCTACACAACCATGGACCCTCGCGGTTTGGCCTTATGAGGTATATAGTCGGACAGCGCAACGCAATCTTGACCACGGCCGCGGGGTGGTCGTGATGCGATTTAGGCTGAAGGACCACTCTAACAAAAGATCAAGTTATGGGCAGGAATAATGAGACGATTGGACCGCTCGGAGGAGTCTGTCTTTTACAGTTCTTCTGGAGAAAGAAGAAACTATGGGACCAAGTGACATGAAGAGCATATCAACATCAGCATTGACATATTTCGTCAGGCGACCCAAGTTAGTTGCAGCGAAGCCAATCCTTATGCGAGTCAACAAGCAGATTTTACTTCGACGTAGTCGCACATATTTCTTGTTTGGGACGTTCGAAATAACACAACTGGACTTTTACCAACCCCTAGTAGGCTCTGGCGTCGTCGCCGCGAGTCCCTCCTTCGGCGCCGCCGCTGCATCCAGCCTAAACTCGCTTGCTTCCGGAGTCGGCGTGATATTTATCTCTGGCTTATCAAGCGCAACCATTGTAACAGGCGGGATATACCAGTCGTTATCGCAAACACTCCACCCTGGGTCAATATCCCTCACTTCCTCCGGAATCATCAGCCAAGGCATGTAGTCGTCCCGAATCATCGTACAGGTATTGCCGTCCGGAATTGGGCACTGCTGGCCCCCGCGGTACTGCGGCCATGGGATCAATGACTGAGTATAGTTTCCAATTTCATGCGGCATGAACTCGGCAAAATTAAAAGGATACGCGGTTCCTATAATTGGGTATTTCGCGTTCCGGTGGTTGCGCATCGAGGTAAGAGTGGACGGGTTCAGGGAAACGATGGTGTTGCTGTGGTCGACTCCGCACTGACTCCCGGGATGGGCGCGGCGGTTGCTCCAAGCGTAGATGGACGTGAACGAGAGGTAAACAGTGGGTGAGATGAAAGTCTCTCCGTTCACAATGGCGGTGCTGGGACCCGAGGCAGGCACGGTGGTTCCGTTCTGCAGACAGAGATCACCTGCTACGGTAGTGACGGGCCAGTAGAAGAGAGTTGCTGTTCCAGGAAGAAAGTGGCAGTTGGAGCAAGGGTTTTCTTCTGGATACGTGCGAGCGGGTGTTGGGCAGTCAAATGGTGGAATCGGGCTGTTGGTGTCACCGGGTGTGGGCGTGACTACGGAATCCCGCCACGAACTGGAAAGGCTCGAATATGTCTGCCAGATTGGAACACAGTCAGTCGTCTCCAGACTGCAGTCTGGAGTGACCGACGGTTCGCGGTAGAAGGTCTCAGTGTAAGTGTTGGTTCTGTAACTACTGACGCATGGGCCAGTGCCGGGATAGTACGCTGTCACTATTTCTCTGGGTCCCAATGCACGAGGCGCGCCATCGCAGAGCGTGGTAAGTGGACCAGAATGGGTATTGGACCACGCCTCAGGAGAAACCGAAGTTCGGCAGGCTCCTTCGCTCGTCATATATGATGCTAACGAAGGGCTTGTAGCCGTGGGCCCCAAAGACCGCAGCTCGGTAGACCGCCGCGCGTACTCAACCCAGGCAGCATTGCAGGATACCGCGGACGCGCTAGGTCCGGTTGTGGGACCGTAAAAGTAATTCGTGGATGTCGGCCAAAAGATTGAGGTGTTGAGTGTGATGAGCCATTGATCGCTGGTAATGGCTAGCCATATAAGTCAGTCACATGCTCTCAATCCACCTCTGCGAAAAGGACTTACCATCTTGGGCGATAACAGCCCCGATCCAGAGGGCGAGGAGCAACATTGTTGCAAGATGAGGGACGGCAGTTCACAGTAGCAAGCATGGCTGTTTATAACTGTTTGCGGGCAGCTCGCGGCTGTGGGCAGTTGGGGTTCCTGAGGCACCTCATTGGCTGAGCCCTGCAGTGTTCACCTTACACGGCACTCTTGCAGTTGCACTGCACCACCATACTCTTGGCGGTGTTTAGGATTGGCTTCCAAGTGAGACATCGCGAGCTCGATGTCTTCTGAGAGGGCAGGTTTGACTGTTCCTTCGCCTAGATGCACGGTTCTCCCGTCTTTGGCTGCATCGTGTCTGGCGTGATGCTCGGGTCCCTGAATTGCAGCTGCTAATCGTTCGGTGCAGAAGCATGGCCCTCGATGGGTCTGGATTTCTGAAGACAGATGAGATCCACTGGGGACAGATCTTCCGTCGACGCTATTCCAGGGTTGGAGGGGTCGGCGGAGGGCCAGACCCTAAGTGCCTTGCTCATATTGACAATTGCAAGAAGACGCGACGCAACTCATGCAGTAGCAAGAGTAATACGGAGTTCGGAAGGATCTGTCTGTTGGAGGTTATCTTATAGAGAATTGAGCGTGCGATCAGCAATCTTCGCAACAGTGACAGGCTGCGGGGTTTGATTGACTCTGAAGAACGGCTCGAATTTGGATCATCGCGTTTCTGGAGTGCGTCATGATGGTATGAGGCTCTCACACAAGAAGAATCTCGATAAATCTCGATCTGAGAAGGGTGGGATAAAGGATGGATGGTTGGGAAGCGCTGTTAGCCCGCTAGTGCGAATTGTCGCAGCAAGTCCAATTGCTGATTAGGACCCACGGGGCAGCGAAGCGCCCACTCGCCGGGTTGTTTTCCCCTAATTCGTCCAGCCGGGTATAAGGCTCTGCTTCGATCAAGGTTCCATATCCTGAGGAGCTGGCGGCTGCGAAAAAGGTAAAGTTTTGACTGAAAAATGTGGAAGAACAAAAAGAAGTTGTTGTATTGTTCACGGTAATAGTAGCATGAAATTAAACCGCCCTTATCTAAACATGATATCGCTAGTAATGCACATTATTATTATTAGCAGCAAGAACTTTAACCTCCGTCTAAGTCTGCGCTGGAAATGAGATTATTTCCGCATTAAAAGAGACAATAAATAAAAAAGAAAAGAGAAGAACCGTTCAAGGCAAAACCTTGGGCTCTGCAGCAATCGTCCGCTCTGAGGAGGCGTCCCCAGAACTCTTCTTTTCCATCCTGCTGTAGTCGCCTGGTTTGGTGGACCCGTTAGGAATGTGGAATCGTTTGTCAATACGGCTAAAGGTCAGCAAGCCCAAGATCATGATTTCAAGTGCAAAATTGAAGACATAAAAGGCTGCTTTGGAGTGATACCAAGCCGGGTTCGAGATCGGCCGAGCAGGACTCCACAGAGTACCCGCCTTGAAACCAGCAATTAAAATGCACAGGCACGTTGAGACGGTGACGACAATGACCTTAGCGAACATACTGCCCTGTCCAAAGGACTCCTCTTGCTTGGACTGTGGTAGCAAGACCGCGGGAACGATATGGAGCAATGGGAGGCAAGTGAAGATGAGAAGGTAGGTGATTGCAGCCAGCTGCACATCGCGGCAGTCGGAGCGCGTGCCCGGATTGAGAGAATAGGAAGAAACCACGATCGCCGTAATGACCATGATCAACGCAGCGGGGATAAGATAGTAGAACACCTTGCTGCCGATGCGTGCGATCGGATGCCAACCGATATGGGGTTGCTTCGCCCGGAGGATGCGCTGCGCGAGGATCAAGTTGATAATATAGACCAGCAAGACACCAGCATTGACGAAGACATTGGCGGCAATGGCGAGTCGAACGTTATGCTGGCGGTTGGCCCAAACAATGCGGAGAACAAGTGTCGTGATCCGTGCCATACAGAAGCCAAACAGCATGCCCGATAGGATGAACTTGTGTTTCCGCTTGTTGTTCCTCTGCAGAATCGTCATATTGATCACTGCAAACCCAACATATATGGCGAGGAGTACAGCGCAGACGATTGTGTCCGGGTTGTTGCTCGGGAGGCCTCCCATGCCTGCCGTTGGGGAGGCGTAGGGGCCGCCGCGCTTCTCGAACGAAGAAGGCATCTTCTCGTACTATCCCGTCTTGGTGGATTGAACGAAACTCGATAAGGAGGCGAAAGATGGTGTTGAACAGGTATCTAGTCGTGAGATTCGTGCGGACCAACTAGGAGAGGAATATATGCGTTTTGTTTTGGAGTAAAGTGTTAAATGAGTGAACGGCGGAATTGAGGACGTCCTTCTCTATAAATTCGACGGCATGGAGAAAATTGCGGCCTGAAGGCAGCGACATCCGGCCCCGGCTCCAGCAAGGAAACTTCGAGTCATAAGGTTAACTTTGCTCAACAAAGGATCTGAAGAGTCCGATCCACTGGAGAACGGCAGCAACACCGCTGACCCTTGGATGGCTGACTATACAGATCGGACAAAGCCGCCGTCGGTCTTAAGCTAGGGCCGAGTCCGCGGTCGCCAGTTCGTCCGTCCTCCGCCGCCTCTCCCCTCCAATTCCATCTCTCTTCTTGAAACTCCAGCCACTCATTCCCCTTGTTACCCCATCGAGATCTTATCACCATATCTTGCTAATTCTATTTTAGCTCCCACGCTGTTGATTCCTGCATTGTGTAACGGCGTCCGTTTCGGACGGATGTCGGATTCCTCACGTGGCCGGAATGCTTGCACCCCATAGTCCAGCCGCAGGTGGCATTCGGAAGGGGACCAAGAGCTGCACCGAGTGTACGTGCTTCGCGACCAGGTAGCATTGGCCGTCTACCTCTTAACTGACCTCGAATCCAGGTAGGAGAAGAAAAGTCCGCTGCGTTCGTATCCCTGAAGACGCGCCAACATGTCGTCAGTGCGCAGAACGCAACACCGCTTGTCTCGCTCAGACGTCCAGTTCCCGTCCACGGCAAGCGAATCGATTGCCCTCCCGATATCGGATTGCACAGCTGGAGTCTCAGGTTAGCCGGTTAACCAAAGCCGTCAACAACATTGAGGTCAAGCTTGGGGGCAACCCGTCGATCCAGCTCGATCAGACGGTGACCCACTCCCCCGGATCCGACGAGTCCGACGCAGAATCCACTGCATCCGAGATCTTTATTGCGGAGGAGCCTTCACACCTACGCTCGCTTTTCCAGAATGACTGGCTTACTGTTGACACCAACCGCCGTGATGAGCAACTGCAGGAACGTAGAGAGAAAGCGTCCGCCCACCTCGCCGAGAGGGTGCGCCCAGCGCTGCAGAAGCTGATCCCGACTAAGGAACAGACGGCGGAAATGCTGGTTTGCACTTATGACTGGCTGCAGATGGTCCATACCATGTTGCCCCAACCGTCGGTGCCCAGCTCAAGGCATGAAATCCTCGATCGTTACGAAGAGATGTGTGGACCGGACGTGGACATTATTGCTCTGGCTTCGTGGCTATTGACTCTGGCTATCACCGCCCAGCAGGTGCCGCAGGGAGGCGAGAGCCCGGACAGTCCATCAAAGGGATGCCATCGACGGATAGATTTCGCGCGCACCGTGTCAGACGCCACTGAAAGTCTGGTCCTGGCTCATGATAGGTTGGTCGGGACATTTCAAGGGCTCGGAATGTGCATCCACTTCATTCGCTTGTAAGTTCGTCTCGTGATTTTTTTCTTCTATAGCAACCTCTGACACGCTTGGAACAGGCAAATGGGCCGTGGAAACGCCCAGAAGGGCTGGCTGAAACTGCGACATCTCATCGCGCTTGCGGAGCTGATGGGTCTACCCAAGGCCGTACAGCTCGCTCGAATAAAAAAGCCCAACGGGCCTGCGGACGAGGCAGAACGGAATGAGAAGGTGCAGCTATGGAACCTGATTTGCACGGTCGACCGTTTGTCCGGGTTGTTAATAAACCTCCCACCATACACTAGACGGTATCAGCTAAGAAATGCCGACGAGCTAATAGTCGATGGCGTTGTTCAGGCGTCGGTGTACATGAACCGGCTGATGGACATCTCGCCCAAGATTCACGACCTGGAAGACCTCAGTGCTAGTGAAGGCCCGACCACGAAGCTTTACACTTCCGTACTCGAAATCATTCGAGAGGCAAGAGATCTTGCTTCCCAGACCCCTTCGTCTTGGTGGACCATAGATACGACGGATGATCTAAGGCCTGATCATATTGTCCAGTTCATGCACTATTGCCTTGTCATGAAGGCTCACCTGCCGGTCGCCCTCCGGCAAGACCGGACAGAAGAGTACTTGTACAGCCGATTAGCCTGCATTGATGCATGTGAGTCCGTTGCCCAGAGATACCATTTTATTCGCCAGAAGCTCCCCTCGGGATTCTTCACTTTACGAATGCTCGATCTTCAGGCCTTTGGAGCTATGGCAGCGCTCCTTTTACTCTCTCATATCTCTCCATTCCCCGACCATCGTACCTTTCAGATCGACAAGCCCCGTATAGAGCGCGTCGTCACGCAAATCATCGAACTTATGGAAGAGAAGTCCAAAGATGGAGTCGGTGCCGATTTTGCTGAGCGTGGGGCTAAGACACTCCGTGCGCTACGAAGCCTTCTACAGCAGGACGCAAGCAATCCTACGCCGATGCAGGAGTTAACCGTTAATGTGCCGCTCCTAGGGAACATTCACATTCGCCGCAATGTTCCTGCAGCACAAAACACCTTTCCTGAAAGACAGCAGCCTAGTACAATGCAACAATCGGCCGACTGGCCATCACAGGAACAGATGATTACCTCTGCCTTCAATCCCCAGCTTACTACCTCGAGCACGTACATGCAAGGGCCCTTAGTTCCCAGTCATGGCCCCTCTAATTTACAATGGGAACCGCTCTCGTGGTCTGTTGAAGATGGCGGCGAAAACCTACTTGACGATGCTTTGATGGTAGGAACATTCGACCAGGCAGCTTTGTGGCAAAGCATGTACTATAATACTGCGTTCAGCTGATGTGCCGGAAGCAGCACTCGCACTCTATGCTTGTAACGGTACGCAGCTCTTGGCTGGACCGCGGCCTCCTCTTCTTAATAGCAGGCAGCCAATCGTCCAGTTGGTTCCGTATCCCAGTAGTAAACGATCGTGGGGCCAATATATCTCGCCAAGTGCCGGTGATTGAGCCGAGGGGCGGATTTTCATTATGTACTCCAACCGACTCCCCACAAAGCACCCCGCAGGTTTGGGTCCGCCCGGGGCCATGGCGCAATTTTTTCCGATCTTATTAATAATGACGCCTGCCCCTGGCCGTGGCATCTAAGAGGATGGACATGGCAATTTTGGTTCGCGGCTTGGGGGATTAACCGGACGACAATTTCCTATGGATGAAGCACGATCGAAAACAGGATCGCCGCCGTCGGCTGAGCCTCACGGACAAGCTCAGTCGCAGAAAACAATACCAAATGGCGGCTTGGAAGCGTGGCTGAGTGTCGTTGGGGTTTTCTGTGTTTTCGTCAATTCCTGGTAGGTATGTCACGGCGCCTAGCACTCGTGCACGCAATCTAACAGCGGCTCAGGGGATTGATCAGTACATATGGTGCCTTCCAAGAGTTCTATCAAACGGTACTTCTCCCGGATGAATCCCCCTCCTCCATTTCCTGGGTAGGAAGCCTCCAAGCAACGCTCGTGGTCATGGTGGGGGTTGTATCTGGACCATTGGTCGATCTTGGGTACCTTCGCCCTCTCATTATCTCGGGGAGCTTCCTTGTTGTATTTGGCATGATGATGACTAGTCTGGCTACCCAATACTATCAAGTGATTCTTGCCCAGGGATTTTGTGTCGGCATTGGTGGCGGCATTGCATACATTCCAGCACTTGTCGTGATTTCGATGTATTTCACTACGAAACGTCCGATTGCCATTGGCTGTGCATCAATCGGATCGAGCGTGGGCAGTGTGCTCTTCCCGATCATGTTTCGCCAGCTCCAGCCGAAGATCGGCTTCCCGTGGACGGTTCGCTGCATCGCGTTCATCAATCTGTTCCTCGCTGTTATTACCTGCACGATGCTATGCCGCCGCCCGGGCGAAAAGGTCGGTGCTCGCAGCCTGATCGACTGGAAAGCTTTCAAAGATATCCCGTTTATGTTGCTATCGGTATCGATGTTGCTCGTCATGCTCGGCTATTGGATTCCGCTATTCTACGTTCCGTCCTACGCCCGAACTGTGCTGAATACAACAACCAGCCTTTCTTTCTACGCGGTATCCATTATCAACGGCGCGTCGGCATTCGGACGAACCGTTCCATATCTGTTGGGATCGCGAGTGAAACCCATTGGCATTCTCATTAGCTGCGTGGCGGGTTCGGCAATTGCCATGTTCACATGGATTGCGGCAACCAATATCCCAGGCTTCATCGTTTGGTCTTGCTACTGGGGTTTCTTGACGGGGGTGCTAGTGACTGCGCCAACATCGATTGTTTCGCATCCTGCCCTTTGCCCAGATTTGAAGATGCTCGGGACTCGGATGGGGATGATGTGGGGGATTAGCTCGCTCGGGTCGTTGGCTGGGACACCAATTGCCGGAGCCTTGGTAGATCTCACTGAAGCCCAGTTTCTGCGCGCTCAGGTATTCGCAGGCTGCATGATGGTGGGCGCTGTTGTTCTACAATTATGGCCAACATTTGTGGTCGTTGGGCACGATGGCAAGTGGGGAGGTACTCAGTAATGTGCCGCAATATGCCAGGCCCCTAAAATGTATACTTAATCTTGGCTTACATCACAGACACTACAATGCCACTACACACTCACTGCCGCCTGCCTTAACCGCTCCTCCTCCTTGATCTTCATCTCGTGAAACCTCTTCAGGCGCGCCGGTATAATCCTCTCCCTCTCCGTCGTAATCTTCCACCCCTTCAATCTGTCCTTACCTAGAGCCAAAAGCGTCTTTTTCTCGACCAGGCTATACTTGCTCGGATCGTCACGGTCAAAATTGAAAGGCTCCTTCAAAGCAACCGGTGGATTGGTGATGATGCGCGGGGTCCGCAGGACGTTCCGCGACGCAGAGTGCAACATCAGTGGGTGCACTAGGACTACATCGCCTGTTTTCCCCGCCATCTCGTGGAAGTCCGTGCATTTTTGGATCAAGTTTCTGTAAAAGGATAGGCCAGGTTCAGCATCTGGGTTTTGGGATTGGACTTCGCCTCGAGGGACCATGTACGGGGATACGCCTTCGGGGTGCTCGTACTGTTTAAATCCAAAAGTTAGATAGCAGATAATGGGCAGAATAGAGTCAGGCGAGACTACGCAAGGCCTCGTCAGGCGCACCCTGGCCCGCTTGTTCAGGAGGGGTTGAGCACCCACCAGATACCGCGCCATCAGTGGTATAGCCTCAGGACAAATCATGGTTCCCCCTCCCATTGGCGCTATATCCGAAAACAACGGAATAACGAGCAGCGCCTGCTCTGGAGAGTCGAGGAAATGCCAAAAAAAATCTCCATCAACATGCCAGTTATCCAGCTCTCTTGGATCGGGATTCTTCATCCCTTCATATTCCGGCAACCCCAGATTCACAATCAAACTGTCACGCCAGCTACCAAATTCCTCAGAGATCCGGTCTTCCCCCCCGCAGAGCTCGCAGATCGCGGCCCACGCCTTGGGCGCAAACGTCCGAACTGCTTCCTCCCGATGGTGTGGCATGTTAATACGCTCTGATGTCCAGGTGGATTTGTCAGTCGGCGAGTACCCAAGACGGATCCAGACGTCTTTCGTCCATGAGAGTGCCTTTTCGCGCGAAAAACAGTCTGGGATCACGACGTAGCCGTGCTGAAGGAAGTGGGCTTTCTGGGATTCTGTGAGAGCGTACTGGGAGACCGATTCCGGCTGCACGCTGGGTCGGGTTTCGGTTGCCATGATGGATGGTATACTTGGGCGCGCAGCAGATGGATCTGGTTTTCTTGCTCAGAATGGAGTACTGCGATGATTGCAACAGAGTTCTTTAAGAGAATGTGCTTCCCCTCACATCCGCTTCTAAGTATACGGTTCGCGGAGTGAGCTCCTTGTCTAATGCGGTAGTGGCCGCCACGGTTGCTCAGAAGTGGTTTCTTTTCTCCACATAATGTAGCTCGCTGACCTTTTCTGTCAGTCCGTGCACTTCATGGATAAATAGCCAAACTGACTTTAGCCGTTACAAAGTTACAAATGCCGGGAGTCTCTTGCTGAGAAGTTGCGTACGACCTGGAGGACGGCAGCATCTATTGGCATAGCTCCCCCTTGAGCTATCTGATCAGCTGAGTTCTTCCGATATTGGCTGCGGCGTAGATCAGGTCGCGCATTCTGACATCGAGTATCAGCCCCCCAGAGAGTGAGCTCTTACATTCTCTTAAAGATAGCGATGGGGCTCAACGGCAAATGGACAGGGAAGCCCAACACCGAACACTCCTAGATCTAATCGAACGTAGATCTAATCGAACGTCCAGGGATACCAGACGAAGATAGCCTGAAATCAGATCAATCCCAGCCAAAGCCTGGAGTAGTCGGCAATAGTGTCTGAGATATGCCGAAGCATGGCTCCCTTTTAGCCCCAGCGGCTAGAGCCGCCTCTATAGCGCCCAACAGAAGGGTGCACGAGTTAGCCGCTGATTGGCTCCTTTGGCGGCCTTTGGCTGCTTCCTATGCAAATCGTCGAATATTGCTGGAGTCCTTCTAGCTGATTAACCAACAAGTCGAGTGCGACATGATCATATCATAGACATGACCATATTATAATCACACCGGTAGATTTACACAGTACTACCCGCGCATTTGTCGGATTAACGGGCGGTCTTGATGTCCTTCAAAGGATTGTTGGATATTTATATTTGCACTCCCCCTCTGCATGACAGAAACCATCTTGAAGACATGATATGAGTAGCGTGAAAAACCAGAACAAGATAAATATTCTTAAGGAATCAGAGTTGACGAGATACCACTCACAGAGTAGAATAGGCGATACTCGTAGTCATCGATGAGGGTTATTGTGCCTCGTCAGGTCGGACACTAGTAACTCCCGAACGATGCTGAGTCAGCGGTCGGGGCTTACGGACTCCCGAACGCCCGAACACCCTTCTCGTCTCACCTTGTTTTCCACTGTCCTCAATCCCTAATCCCTGGCACTATCGTTTCCAGTGCAGATTGCTTGCTCATCAGAAACGGCTGGTGCTTATATCTCAGCGATGTCCGACACATCCCATGCCGCAAAACCCATCCGCGTTCTGTCATGTGTAATGTGCCAGCAGCGCAAGGTGAGGTGTGACCGCGCCTTCCCATGCGCAAACTGCGTTAAGGCCAAAGCTCAGTGCATACCAGCCAACCTTCTCCCGCGTCGTCGAAAACGCAGGTTTCCTGAGCGTGAACTATTGGACCGACTTCGCCATTACGAGACCCTGCTCCGGCAGAACGATATCGAATTTGATCCGCTTCACACCGAGCCAGGCAAGGAGAGTGACGGCCACCAGACGCTGGGCAGTGTTGAACCAGAAGAAAGAAATCCAATTTCGCGGGACTCATTATCGTCTCGACCTAAGTCCTCCAGCGGAGCATACGAGGCCAAGTAAAGAATTACTTCCACACTTGACTGCAGTTGGCTGATCTTCCTCAGGGACATTTGGAACGCAGTAAACCAGACGGTAGGCCCCCTACCTGGTCCCTGAGCCGCTGTGAACAGAGCTGAAATGCGTGCTAGTCGCCAGAATCTGACGAGGAAGGTACCTCGTCGCCCGCTGTTTTCCCTCAAGAGGTTGTTAAGAAGGTCTGGGACCGGGGTTCCGAGCCCGTGGATCCACTATTTGGCGGCGAGAATAACCCCGTCGATCTCTCACCGCAGCATCCTGAGCCCCCCCAGATCTTTCGTCTCTGGCAGATCTATCTCGACAATGTCGACCCTCTGCTCAAGGTCACACATACACCCACTTTACAGGGACGCATTGTGGAGGCCGTCGCGAACTTGAAAGGTATCACGCCCACACTGGAGGCTCTCATGTTTGGTATCTATTGCATGGCCATTCTAAGCCTTATGCCGGACGACTGCGAGGCCCGGCTTGGCCTTCCGAAAGATGAACTGCTCACCAAGTATCAGCGCAGCTGTCGCCAAGCCTTGATCAATTGTGGGTTCCTGCGATCAGATGATCGTGAATGCTTGACTGCCCTGTTCTTCTATCTTGTAAGTGAATGTGTATTGATGTCCTTGCCATGCGCTCACAGACGCAGATGTCCATGCGCCCGACCATTGGCGATCCGCGAACGCTCGCCACCGTGTTCGGCGTTGCAATCCGCACAGCAAAGCGCATGGGTCTGCACAGCGAGTCCAGATGCGCCAAATTCCCTCCGTTGGAAGCAGAACTGCGTCGAAGGCTCTGGTGGGCCTTGGTTCTGTTTGACGCTCGAATCGGAGAGACGGCTGATTACCGAGCCATCACGCACCTCACCCCTCTCTGGGATTGCAAGATCCCTACTAATGTGAGTGACTTCGATCTCCGGCCTGACATGAAGGATATGCCCGCAGTGCAGGGTCGGTCCTCAGAGGCTCTTTTTCTCGTTACTCGGTACGCAATGGCCGAATGTATACGCAACTTCTCCTTTCACCTGGACTTCATCTGCCCGCCTCTAAAGGCAGTCGCAAGGGAGATCCATCGTAATTCTGGACGGGAGTACTTTGAGCTGGATGCCCTGGAGACGATGATGGAAGAACGATATTTGCGGTCCTGCGACCCTGAAAATCCACTTCACTCTCTAACGATCTTGATGACGAGAGGGTGGCTGGCGAAATGCCGCCTCTTCGAATACTACTCTAGATACTCGATCGCACGTCAGTCGAACGCTCAGCGTGATGCTGCAAGTCTATATGCGCTCACTATGTTGGATTGCGATACAAAAATTCTGGCGAATGTAGGCACAAGCCGCTATCTTTGGCTGGTGCACTTGTATTTCCCCTTCCCAGCGTACGTCCACCTGCTGCAAGATTTGAGGAGACGTCCTCTCAACGGCCTGATAGAGCGGTCATGGAATTCACTGAGTGAAAACTTTGAAGCTCGTTCTAACTTGCTTCTACGCATGTTGCCTGGCGCTCAATTTTGCGCGCTGTCCGGTATCGTTATTGAGGCCTGGGAGACAACTGAATCGGCCTTGAGACAATCTGGTCGACAGGCGCCACAGCCCAAAATTGTGACTTTTATGAAATCCCGACTGGCCAAGGATATTATCAATGCTCGGATGGAAAACTCATCAAGTGCGACTAGCTTCAACGACCACACGGCTGCTTGGTCGAACCAGCTGAACATGAACCAGAGTGATCCGTTATCTACAACTGGCGGAAACAGCGCGTGCGATCCCGGGACGTGGATGCCTTTCGACATCCCTGGTCCGTCATCCTTCAACAGTATACTTACCTCGGCGGATTGGTCGATGTTGAATTGGGGAATGTGAAACAACATTTGCGCACTGCGAATTGGATTTGATTACTACCCTAAATGCTTGGTATTGGTTCTCTGAGAATGTACCATGCATTGTATCATAAGGCTGTGGTCTTTGCTATCACGCCAGACCCTCCTCTCCTGTAGAGTCCTTCAGATTATCCCAAACCATCATTCTGACGGGCGGTCATTATCAGAAGAGAATTCAATTTCTCGCAGGGTCATCTCCTGGAATTCATGCCCAATTCTGCATCTTTGTTATACAGGCTTTTCGTGGTATTTAGTCCTGTCTCGCAGGGTCTCGGGCCGGTCTGTTCTGTAGAAAATCGTCCAACTCTACCATTACCTCCGGGGTCAATTTCGGCAACAACTCCAAGCTTTTGACATTATCAAGAATCTGTTCGGGTCGCGAAGCTCCCGTGATGACGGAAGCGACGTTTTCGTTCTTCAGGCACCAGGCGAGTGCTAGCTGTGACAGTTTCACACCAAGCTTATCCGCCAATGACTGATTTCGTCAGAAGAAAACCTTCAGAGCTCTCTTGACGGCGTCTTACCTGTAATCCCGCAATCTTTTTGACATTTCCCGCCCACTGCTCGCTCTCCCAGGTGTCGCGTGCTCCACGAGCAAACTTGTCCGTACTCTCAGCGAAGCGGGAGCCAGGAGGAGGTGCAGACGTATTGTTGTACTTGCCACTCAGCAACCCCATCTTCAATGGCGAGAAGGTCGTCAACCCAATTCCAAATCTCGAATATAGTCGCTGGTACTGCCCCTCAACCTTTTCACGGTCAAGCATGTTATAGAGCGGTTGTTCGACGATTGGCGCAATCAGACCTAGGGATTTGGCAATGCCGCATGCCTCTGCGATTTCGTCGGATGACCACTCTGACGTGCCCCAATAAAAGGCCCAGCCTTTTTCTATCACGAAATTGAACGCTCTCACCGTCTCCTCCATTGGTGTGAGTCTATCTGGGCGGTGGGCATAAATGATGTCAACGTATTCCAGCTGCAGCCGCTCGAGCGACGCTTTGGTGCCTTCAATGATATGCTTGCGAGAGAGCCCATGATTGTTGATGAGGATCTCCCCATTTGCCAGTCCCCAATTGAGCTGCCAACGTGTTATCGCGTTACTTTACAGCCCGGCTTCTACAGTGGCTTCTGAGACTCACCTTGGTGCTGATGACGATGTCGCTTCGTTTCCACCCATATTTCTTGATCGCTTGCCCCATCACAATCTCGGATTGACCATTAGCGTAACTTTGCGTGTCAGTCTTTGTATGTTCACAGTCCACAGCGAGTGGCTTGCCTACCTTTCCGCCGTGTCGAAAAAGTTGATACCGCAGTCGTACGCCTGCTTCATGCATTTGAAAGCAACCTCTGCATGGCAAAATGTCAGCTCTCCCCCTGCTTCACTGCAAACGCTGTAAAACAGTACCGTTGTCGACATGTCCTCCGAAGCTGTGCGAGCAAGATGTCAGAGCCCAGACCAGGATAAGAATGTCGTAACAACTCACGTTAACCAACCACCCAGTCCCAGCGCAGAGACATGCAATCCCGAGTTGCCTACGCGGCGGTATATCATGTCCTTGTTCTTGTTTGGCCACGCCATCTTGATTAAGAATTAAGAGCACAACGATTGGAAAACGGTGAGGGTTTAATCCTGTTCTACGTGGGCGCCCAGCTTCATTTAAGAGGGCCGCCCCTCATTTCATTGCGACTGGGCACTGGACGAGCCTCGGCGAAATACTCGGAGGGTCGAAACGGTCTCCACGAGGCTGTGGCCCTGGTCGCTCTGGAGTTGTCCTACGGAGCCGCGACTGCGCCCAACCACCGCAGGAGACAGTCGCAAGGTACGGCAGCGACCTCCATCTATACTACCCAGACCAGCATCGATGTATACAAAAAGTGGACCCTGTGATGGCGTGTTGAGTGGGGTGAAAGACGCCATCGCTGCTTCAGTTCACGATGAACCGAACGCCCAATCATCGTCGAGTCATGCACTGATCGCTGCCGGCGGGACGTTTGAGGGGGCGAGTGTCTCCAACCTCCGCAAACTCCTCATTTCAACCGTCTTGACGAGTTGCTTTTTTCGGTTCCGGCAAAGCGATGAATCCGTCCAGGGGCACGATTACAAAAAAGGCTTGCGATGGCTGCAAAGTTCGAAAAATTCGCTGTGGTGGAGGGAATCCGTGTACGCCCTGCCTGAATGCGCGCATCCAGTGTACCTACAAGCGCATGCACCAGACCCGAGGTCCTCAGAGACTGCGCGCCGCGACGAGGTATCTCATAGAGCAAAGCCAGCGGACGGAGACAGACCAACCCTGCTCACCGGGCAACCACGATGAGACTCCAAAAAGGTAATCCTACGACCCAGCCGTCCTCTGACGCTAACTCAGGCGAGACGCAGTGTACCGCTGAGTGCGATTGCGCCGCTCCTCTATATTTACCATGTCCGCATGTATCCGGTTTGGCCGATCGTCGACGTCGATGACTTGATTGCAAATCTGCAGCAAGACACCGAGAACAAAACCCATGAGAGGTTCGCGCTCGCGACGAGCATCGCCGCTGCTACAATGGCTCAGCTGCGGCTTGGTGGTTCGGCTTACGATCGGTCAGTCACAGCAGATATCCTCGCGGCTGAGTGCCTCGAGGCTAGGAGACGATTCGACTATCGTTCGCGGGTGAACCTGGACAATGTCCGAACAGCCTTCTTCCTACATGTATACTATGAAAACCAACAACCGGGAGGAAGCGAATCGGTCCTCTACCTCAGAGAGGCCATTACCATGGCGCAAATGATGTACCTACATAGAGAGGCATCGTACGCTAGCCTTGCGGCCGAGGAACAGAAGGTCCGCCGTCGAGTGTTATGGCTGCTATTTGTGACGGAACGGTAAGTGGCATGCAAATCTTTGCTTGCCAGCTTGGTTCTGATACAAGTATGATAGTGGTGTTTGCATCCTCCACAAGCTTCCAGTCATTCTAAAAACGGACACGGCTATGCCGGAAACTGATGCGGACGACGAGGTTCTACCTGCATTTCTGAAACTCCTAGCATTGTTCAGACTATTCGAACAAACCCGCATGTTCGACATTGTCGAAGACTACCACCTAGGGCTCGAGCCTCCTGTTAGCTCTAGCGCCGCTACAGCTGCCACCTTTGATGAAATGTTTCAGGATAAATCACCGGACGGCTTTGGCACCCTGGATAGGGTATCCGACGTTCAGAGAGCCGATATCTGCGTGACGAGACACTGGATGCGCATCCTCGCATGGAAAGCCCTGTCCCACTCGTCTACCGGACGCCAACCTGCATCAGAATGTTCCCTCTCACCGATATTTCCATTGATGGTGGGAAGAGATCTAGTGAGCGTTGTCTACCGGCTGCCTCGAGTGGCGCTCCAAGCGCATGGACTTGGCATGGTAAGTGCTATGGGTTCATGTTAATAATGAATGAGTGCCTAGCTGACAATGTAAATAGCAGCTGAAGCTGTACGAAATTGCGACCTCCCTCGCAGACGCTGTCACCAGTACTGCAACCGTGCCAGATACGAGTCGATGGGACCAGGAAAGCCGGCCAAGTAACATCCTCACGCGCCTTCACTCCATCCTGTCGGCGTTGACTGGTGGAGAAAACAGCACTTTGGTGGACATACTATACGGCAAAATCGCCCAGGCACATTATATGCACTCAACACCCATCTTACCAGCACTGAGCAATGGGAACAATAAACCAAATCGCAAATCCAAAACCGCGAAAGCGACATGTGCCGAGGATAGCGTGACCGCGACTGACTCCTCCCAGAACGAATCCAACGAAACTGGGGACGCCATCAACTGGCCCAGTGGATTACTGACGACGGTAGATCAGCCGGCCAGTGATGATAGCAGTACAACCCGACTGACGAGTGATACGGCTACTATACCATTGCCCTACGACCAGCTCCCACAAGATATCGCAGGTCCAGGGGACTACAGCCAGTCCAGCTATGACCCTCTCATATACTCCACTGTGCAGGATCTTCGTGCCGATCCCAGTGCCATCCCTACTTCGACGACTTCTACTTCGCTGGATCTAGTCCCACTTGGTCCCATGTTCAATAATGCTATCTTTGATTACCGCCAAGATTATCTTTGCCTAAATACGTATTTGCCTTTGAACAACCTTTCTGGAGACTCCCAGTATGCGCGCCTGAACCCCCTAACCTGACATCGGGCCCATCGTCGAACATAAGTGAACAGACATTACAGCTGCGCCTTCATCGGAATCTAGTACTTGAAGCGGAAGTCTAGTCGCCTGTTTCCGTCTTTCTCTCGTTGGGCAAGGTTGGCTTGGTAGTCGATTCTCTCCTCGGGCGACATGGCCTCCCATTTCCGCTCCTTCTGGCGATTCAGGTGCCTGAGGTACTCGCGCTGAACCACAAAAACAACAAGCGCCAGGGAACAGATGGATATCAAGACCTTGTTTCCTTGGTAGTAGTACGGTGAGTCGTAACTGCGGTAGATCTCTGTTTTGGTCAGCTTTGTTTCCAAAGGTGGATACCTCGACTTACGCGATGATATGACTGAGCCGATTTGGACAATCACGTTGTATGTGGCCGCGGTGATAGCTCGCTTTTTCACGTCAAATGTGTTCTCTGATATCCATGAGGACACGATGGGATGGAAATACGGATATCCTGAGATCATTGTGGTGACGGTAAAGCGGCCCCAGTTGTATCCATGATCAGGCAGACCGAGAAGAGTAGCCAGCAGTGGCAGCGACCAGAACTCGCCAATCACACAGTGGAATGTGCGCTCCCCGAAGTACTCACTGCTCTTCGACAGGATGAGCATCAGGATGATCTGGAGCACAGCTGATGGGATTGACAGCATGTTCGACTCGAAGGTCGTAAACCCGAGCCTCTTCAGTGTTAGAGATAGGTACCCCTGCACGGGGCTCTGGGGGATGTAGGCAATCAGCCCGATAAAGTACAGCCCCCACATGGACTTGTCCTTCCATGCGTTGAGCACGTCGCGGAGAGTAGCGCGTTCATGCAGGTGAGTCAGACCTTTGGACGGATCATCACGCAAAAGACGCTAACCAATGTCAGTTTATTTACTCAAAACAGTCTTTGGGGATTGTACATTGATCATGATCACCTCCTGGCGCTCGGTGTACCACGCTCTGGGGTACAGGAGGCTCTTCGTCCTCGTGGGTGAACTCGGCAGATAGAAGAGGGCAAACAGGCCGATGACGAAAGTTATGAGTCCGTCGATAAGGAATAGCCAGAACCAGCCTGTGTGTCCCCTGGTTCCCCTCATCTCGAGAATTCCAGCCGCCAGTAGAGACGAAATAATACGGGCAACCTGGGATTGTCAGCGCTCTATGAACGCAAGGCTCAGATTAAGGGCTCTCACATTCAGAGTAGACCAGAAGAATGACAGTCGGATGGAAAGCTCCTTTGTCTTGTAGAAGTACGTTGCAAACAAGATTGTGCCTGGGATAAAACCTCCCTCGAAGGCGCCTATCAGCGCTCTGGTCACGTAGAAAGATGCTCGGTCTGTCATCCAAGCCTGGGTCCAAGAGACCAAACTCCAAAGCAGCATCAGGATGGGCAACACTCGCCGGAAACCGAACCGTTTGATGAGGAGTTGCACGGGGAACTCTGCTGCGAGGAAACAGAGGAGTTGGATGGTGGTTCCCTGCGATCGCCGTTAGTCGCGCATATAGACGAAACGGATTGGGATATAATATGTCGTTATAACGTACGTTGTTGTAGTCGTCGGTGGTCAAGTTGAGATCATCCAGGAAATTGTCGGTCAGGGCATTGGACAGATTACCACGGTCCAGCTGAAGACCGAAGAACTGGATTGGCCGCGTTAGCAGACGTTCCTGCAGCCATCCACGGTACTTGCCATCAAACAGAGCCATGTCATGAGCATAAAGTCGGTCTTCCAAACTACCCTCCTCTCCTCCTCCTCTGTCCAGGTCGCGGTGGGATCGAACCGGTGATGGCCCTCATAGGACTCATGAGGAGGAGTCACCGAAGAGAGGTTCTCCTGTCCGACCGCAGGTAGAGCCTTGGAGGACTTATCATCCTCCTTTGCTTGGGTGAACAGCGAGCTTTTGCCGCTCTGCTCGATATCGTCCATTGCTGCAGGTAGGAGTCCTTTGCTGGAAGGAAACGCAGTCACGTCGAGATGAGGACAAGACGGCATGCGCCGCGTCCGCCTTTATATACACTGATACCTGTTAAAGACTCCCATCTGGTCCGATGGGCAGGATGAGCACTTTGGGCTGTAGCTATTCGCAATCGAGCCTTTGCAACCGTTGGCGAAGAGCAGACCGCGCTAGGGTTATTACACCACTGCTAGGTCCGAGCACATCATCGCGGGGTGGCGTATCCACGTCTGAACCTTCGCTGGTCTTTTTGAGGTCTTTGCTAGCAGGGAAGCTTATACAGCAAGGTTTTGAGGGCCCCTTTGTCTGGATATATTCCGTCCCAGAACCTTAGAACTCGCAGTACGAAAAAAGACCAGCTGCTACTCGACGCAACGTCCACGATGCCACCCGCCGGATACTCCAGATTCTGTCTTGTCCAGCCTGGATCTAAGCCTGCTTTGGCAACACGACCGGTCCACTGAAGCGGCTCTCCGAGAATTTCGCCGGTGCCCCGCCGACGGTGCTACCAGCCTAGGCCGGTGCATGACTCTTGCCTGGCTCCCACATGTTTCCTTTAAGTTCCAGAATTCCGCGAATGGTCCAAACATGGGGAAGCTGTACCGTATGACTGCCGGTACTGGTGGGGGAGATTGTATATGAATGTCGCCATCGCGGATTCTTAATCCCACCCTCGCCGTCGCTGAAGAGCCACACACAAATTAACCACCATGCCGACCGTGATCCAAGAAGACAGTCCAGCCCTGTTTGGAGGAGACGCCGAGGCGCGCCCTCGGCTCTTCTCACCACTCGCGTACTCTGGCAGCTTGGACGGCTACCAGCGCCAGGATCTCACTCCTGTGATTGGGACCGAGTATGAAGGGCTCCAGATCGTCGAAATCCTGCGGTCACCAAAACGCGACCAGCTGATTCAGGACCTGGCTGTTACTAGTGAGAGTTCTCTGGTTCTATAGACCGACCGTTATCATACTGATTCAGGTAGTCTCGACACGCGGAGTAGTCTTCCTCCGGAACCAGGATGTGACACCACAGCAGATGCGGGAGTTTGCGGAGAGATTGACCCAATTGGCAGGCTGCGTAAGCTTCACTTCCCTATTTGCGCGTTTTTGCTCCCCGCTGAGACTTTCTACAGCCAGAATCATCCGGACTCCATGTCCACCCGCTGACGGAGGAGGGCAGTGAACTGGGCGACCAGATCAGCGTCATCAGTAGCGAGAAGCAGAAGAAAGGCGGCGGCCTAACACACCAGCTGAGCGACGTCAGTCGCTTTGCTTCTGCTGGTTGGCACAGCGATATCAGCTTTGAGCGAGTTCCGTCCGACTACGCCATGCTCAAGATCCATACTCTCCCCGAGACCGGCGGCGATACCCTATGGGCATCGGGGTACGAGGTCTACGACCGTCTGTCGCCTGAGATGGCGGCCTTTTTAGAACGCCTGACAGCGACCCATGATGCTACTTTCTTCCACGAAGAGGCGCGACGGCTGGGTAACCCCCTGAGGAAAGGGATTCGAGGGTCGCCGCTGAACCACGGCGAGGAGCTCACGGCGGTTCATCCGGTCATTCGAACCAACCGTACGTATCCCCTTTACAAGAATATCACTGGCACATCGCTGACGTTTTTTAGCGGTCACCGGGTGGAAATCAGTCTATGTTAACAAAGGCTTTACCAAGCGCATCAACGGAGTGACCAAGGACGAGTCTGATGTACTTCTGCAGTATCTCTTCAATGTGAGTAAGACAGCGTCTATTGCCAACTCAGTGCTAAGACTGTTCTATTAGCTTGTCACACAAAACCACGATGCACAGGTCCGCTTCAAATGGCGAAAGAACGATATGGCGATCTGGGATAACCGGTCGACCTGGCACTGCGCGACGTATGACTATGCAGAGACCCGAACCGGTGATCGGGTATGCAGTCTGGGAGAAGCGCCGTTCTTGGACCGTCGATCCAAGTCCCGGAAACAGGCTTTAAGCGAGGTGCATTGATATTGAACGTTGTTTCTGGGGAAACTTGGCAAGAATGTACGTAAGCTACGTAAAGATTCAGGGCACGGATAGGGCAATCTTGACGTCAGCCACGGGCCGGCACCACCTATCATCAGTCCACGATCATGATCTCATCCAACCATTTTAAGGTTACTTCCACCATCTAGATCCAATGATCCGGCCTGGAATAGCATCCCGTCTGCCTCGCATTCCAGATCATTCTTACCTCAAACCGGTGGACTCCGTCCCGCGACGTAGCAGGCAGAGTATATAAGGAGCAGGCACCGGTTACCCCTCTATAGTAGCAGTAATCCATCAAGATGTTTGAGAGCGTCTCTGTCCCTCGTTTCGCGGTTAAGCCGCATCCGTCCCAAACCTCTTCTGTCGCTCAGATCATCGATATTCGCTCTGACAAGAAGGATGTCGAGCTGCGCGTGTCTCTCCAGCAAAGTATCCACAGCGACAGCGCCGCGCTGCCCGATCTGCTCCTCTGGGATGAGCAGGGGCTGCGCTACTTTGAGGATGTCACCTACTGCCCATCGTACTATTTAACGAGAGAGGAGATTGGTCTGTTGAAGAAATACAGCCTGCAGATCGCCGAGCACATCCAGCCGGGCAGCATGCTGGTCGAGCTGGGAAGCGGGTGCGCGCCCACTGTTCACTGTTTTATACGGATGCCTCTTATTAACTTTCAGTAGAAACCTCCGCAAGACGAAGATTCTGCTGGATGCGCTCGAGGAACTAGGTCGGCCGGTCGACTATTTCGCCCTCGACGTCTCCTACCCTGAGCTCAAGCGCACACTCCGCCCCGTCGGGGCGGGCGTCTACCAGCACGTCCGCTGCTATGGGCTGTTGGGCACCTATGACGACGGTCGGAAATGGCTCCAGCATCCTGATCTGCAGTCACGGCCGAAGACGATCCTGTACCTCGGCTCGACGCTGGGAAATTTCGAGAAGCCGGATGCGGCGCAGTTCCTAGCTAGCTTTGCGCAGCCCAATACATCGTTCTTACTCGGTCTGGACGGATGCAAGAACGAGAAGCAGGTCCTGCAGGCGTACAATGATCCGGACGGGATCAATCACCGGTTCGTCAGGAACGGATTAGTGCGCGCGAATCATATTCTTGGGCATGAGGCTTTCGATCTGGACAAGTGGGATGTCACGGGAGTTTGGGATGAGGAGAAGGGGGCGCATAATCAGTACTATATCACCCGTGCCGATGTCTCCCTGGACGGAGTGGATATTCCGGCAGGGCATAAACTGCTCGCTGTTCGTAGCCACAAGTATGATGCGGATGACCGAGAGAGCCTATGTCAGAGCGCTGGACTGAAGGTGGTGGACTCGTGGGCCTCTGAAAGCGAGTATAGTGAGTTTACCCTGCCTCAATCGTTTGACACTTGAAACTAATGAGTTAGATCTGCTTTACCTGGCCAGTAGGTGAAAGTGCGTCCGTACGTAGTAGGTAGTAATGTCACGGAGTTGTTACTTTACTTCTACAACCAGCACAACTAGTACTCTCTCTCCTGCACCGAGGTCAGACACCTTCCTCAAACCATGTCAAGTGTATCCGCCATATACGTCGACGTTGAGCTGCAGAAACCAATCGACCGGTTCTCACTGCAATTGAAGAGCACCTAGGTCTCAATCACTCAGCCCCCGATGGGCTGTACCAGCGATCTGCAATGCTAAATTGACATCTCTAGGCCCTGACTGGCTGTGCTCTCCCTTGCTCGAAGCCTGATTTATCGGACACATCACTCGCTGCTTCTCTTTACCGTATCATCACGCCAGTCAACCGGTGAGTGGCTCGTGAAAACTGCTCGCGGACGACGTTTGGCGGTCTGGTGCGTGAAGCTCTCGTTTGATCAAAGCTAAGCCGAGGCCATCGAGCATGATATTGTCCGAGGGTCTCCGCATTACATACGATAGTTGGAGTGACACTCTCTGGCCCGCTGACGGCTAGACGTTCTGACATGCAGATCGAGGCTGTGAGAGAGGAGCAGCTCAAGCCAGTTCTCTCCTCTGCTTGAGCTAGGCCGCAGAAAATGTTTTGATGGGCGAGAGCTTAAAATCTAGTCTTTATCTCCATCCTGCCGGCATTCCTGAAGCTATGATTCTATCCCAGGCCATCAGGACCGTCTTGAAGTAGAGCTGAATATATACCGTACGATCCTCTCCATTATACACCATACCCTGAAACAGACCAGCTCTGCCTGTAAGGATATAATGCTCTCGTCCCCTTCTGCCACAGAGCGTTCAGACCTCTCTGGACTTTAGTTCCAAAGTCCGTCG
Source organism: Aspergillus foveolatus (assembly GCF_047715535.1). Classification (NCBI taxonomy): domain Eukaryota; kingdom Fungi; phylum Ascomycota; class Eurotiomycetes; order Eurotiales; family Aspergillaceae; genus Aspergillus; species Aspergillus foveolatus. Next base: position 41,343 of record NW_027396118.1, on the reverse strand, counting down.
CAAAGTCCGATGCCACCACCCCCAACCAGCGAGGCGGATAAGGCTGCCAGTTTGATGAGAGTCTGGATTGCATCAATTACTAATCGGTCTGAACCCTTCAGGTCCCCAGTCGGACATCAATATGTGGATTTTCGGGGCCGAGCTGTTATATCCGGATTCCAGGGCTGATTCTAGAGTTCTGCAGAAGTATAAAGTAGACATTTGCCTTAACCAGAGTATCTAGATCAGTTCGATTCAACTCGAACCCTGATTTGGGAACAACAGTGCCTTTCCTCATTAGGATTAGCTCGTTAATTTCACTCAGTTTATCCCTTGCGAGTTGACGGGAGTTCCATCATACCACCAGGAATTATCACAAACCTCTTAGCGCTCACCCCATGGCTCCCAAAATCCTTAAAGACGGCACGGTGCTGTCTTATAACGCATCCACGCAGTCGATCAAGGTACTTCAGCGCGCCTCGATCTTGATTGTCGATGACCGCATTGCCGCCATAGAAGAGAATAGCGACGATCTCTCTGCTCCGCCAGGAACCGAGATCATTGATGTCTCGGGGAAGATTGTCTCACCGGGATTCGTCAACACCCATGTCCATGTGTGGGAGACCGTCTACCGCTCCATGGGACCTGATACGACCCTGGCGGAGTACTTCGGCTGGGTTAGCCACATGTCGGAGATCACACAGGCTGCGTTCACGCCAGACGACATCTACATAAGCTCTGTGGAGGGGTATGTTGAAGGTCTGAATGCGGGTGTTACGTCTTTTGTTGAACATGCGCACAGCAACTGGTCCAAGCCCGTAATGGAATCGGGCTACCAGGCAGCTGTCGATAGCGGGGCGAGGGTGTGGTGGTGCTATGACGTTCGTCATAAGGAGGGATTTCCCGGTGACGAACAGTGGGAAGCTTACGGCGCTCTCGTCAAAGATAGAAGCAGTCCCCGCGTCCTGCCTGGGCTAGCCCTGGACGGGCTGGCATGGACTATTATGAACCGCGATGGAAGGGCGGCCGATCTCGTCCGCGAGAAGAAGGAGTACGTTCCCAATCATTATGTTAAGACAATAATAACGCTAGAGGGTGATGCTAACTGCAGCAGGAAGTTGGGCTTGCAAGCCCTCACTATGCACCATCTTGGTGGACCGTGGCCTCCCATGAATACATCCCCCATGACAGTCTGCGCTGATAATAACATCCATGAGGCCAATCTTCCGATCATTTTCTCCCATGCCTCCTTTCTTACCGACTCAGACAAGGAACTCATGCGCAAGCATAACGTCTTTATCTCCATCACTCCTGAATCCGAATGCCTCTACGGGCAGGGCCAGGAGACCGGCCACGAGGTATCCGACCAGGCATCCCTGGGCGTTGACACGAACTGGAATTTCTCTGGCGACATTATCGGCCAGGCACGGCTCTGGCTGCAGCTGGTACGGTTCCGGAACTACACGAAGACCCTCACAGCTGGCCTGATACCAAAAGCGAACCCGATGGCTGTGGAGCAGGCTTTCCTGCTTGGCACAAGGCAGGGAGGCCGCGCCCTACGAAGAGACGATATCGGCGTCATTACTGTCGGAGCGAAGGCAGACCTTGTCGTCTTCAACGGCGATAGCCCTAGTATGCTAGGTTGGAGCGACCCCATCGCAGCGGTGGTGCTGCACGCCAGCTCCGCAGATATAGAGCATGTCTTGGTGGATGGGGAATGGAAGAAGAGGGATTTCAAACTCGTTGACCTGCCTACCGGTACATCATGGGACGAGCTGCGTGCGCGTTTTTTGGAGTCCTCGAAGCGTATCCAGCCTCATTTCAAGACTCCGCCTCCCCTGCCTGAGAAACTTTTTGGTGTAGCTGACTTTGGAGAGGTTGAGAAAATTAGTACTGTCTTCAAACCATCGTGAGAGACCTCTGGTGGTCGTTGTTTTTATTATAGTGTCACTTAATAGGTACGAAATTTCGTGTGCCAATCAATCCAGTTTTTTTAGTCAATCTTTGCTCTAAGGACTTGAGTACTGTCTCTGCGCATATATTCAGGTTCCTCCATCCACGTTTAGACCTGAGGGCGGTAGGGGCAGTCCATTGCCGTTGTAGCTATAGCTGATGAGGTGGTATTCGTCATTGGTCAAGATCTGTATTTGATGGTAGGCCTTCTTTGCCCTGCAGCTATGTTCATGATTTGTATACTGCCGGAGCCGCTTCCACTGGCCGGATCAAGCATTCTTTTGTAGACATCACCACTACTCTGAGTTTCGTAAATGGAGAGGCGTACTGGTAGCTACTACAGTTACTCCATTCGTGATCTGAGAGGGGTATGTTGACCGCATGGCTCCAAGCATATAGAGTCTGCGCTAATTTTCACAACGTCTGGCAATGCTGCGCATGGCATCTGCTACCGGGAAGACTCAAGTCTAGCGGCCTATGGAGGTCTCTTACAAGGGCACGAGAAGCAACTGTAAAGGCCGAACCAATACTTCCCATGCGAATTCTGCTTAACGCGAATAAGATGATCATACACATGTATAAAAATTCCGTCGTCTGGTTTACAAGTCTACGTGGGTAGTGCTGAGAAATATGCATCCAAGCCGGAGACCTCATCCAATCCCCCAACCCAGGCAACATGCTGGTCTGGACGGCAAAGAACAGCACAGCCAATTTGTTCATCAATTCCATATTCCGCGTATGCGCTCCCTTCGTCGACAAAGACCTTGCCATAGTCCCATCCCAGCTTGTCGTCGAACGGATGGAACAGCTCTGGCAAGTCCAGCAGGCGCACCGATGTCCTTGGGCTCTTATGAATCAGAATCAGCTCAATTGCCATCCGCTGAATGACTGTTTCCAGTACTTTGCGAGAGTTGCCGCATTGTGCATGACTCTGAAATGCCTCTGAAAATGTAACCAGCTTTTCAACATTCTCTTTCCGTCGTAAGTCTCCAGGGAAAACAAGCAGTCTCCATGCACCGGTGCTCGGCAGAGCTCTTGCAAGTTCAATTGTGGACGCGTCTGCCTGGTTGACCAGGGGAACCGTCCCCAATCTTCTCCCGATTGTTACATTGCTCGCACGCTGTGACTTCTCGCCGAGCTCCTTTGACGCGATCAGGACATTCGGCCCGTAAGTCACCTCGACGCCAGACATAAACCCTGAGAATTGCCTGCGTACTTCGCAAACCTCGCTAATGGGTGCGTTGCTTTGCTCGTAAGTCTGGACCAGCTTACAGTCCATCTTCATCAACTCCTCCGCCACAGGATGCCGTTCGAGTTCGTACGTCTCGAGGATCTTGGGACTAAGGACTCCGGTGATCACGGATCCCAATTTCCATAACAAATTGTACGTGTCTTGAATAGAAACGTTCATTCCCTGACCGGCCTTTGGCGAGTGGGTGTGCGCTGCATCACCGGCGAGGAAGACACTGGAGGAATTAGCATTGTTGCAACCTCGATGACCCATTTATCTTACCGGTTGTTGACGTGATACTGCTCGACGAGACCTTGTTTAATCTTTATACTGTCAGCGTCTATCCCACTAAACGGCCAGCATGGAAGCATACAGGGTATATCGACGACCAGTCGCAGTACTTGTAGGTCAGGCTGTAAGGCTGCATTATCCTTTGAGCCATTTGGATCAGAGCATCAGATGATTCTTCCGTCTTCTCCATGGCTTTCCTATCCAGGTCGCCCTCCCCTTTGAGTTGGATATAGAAACGAACCAGCCGATCCTCTCTTGGGGCAGTCATGACACTCCCGTACTGGTCAGAGTGAATAGCGCAGGACTGCCGGATATCAGCTGCCAAAAGTCAGATTAGCACCTCTTGGACATGTGGCAGGCATACGAAAGTCAGTAATGGGCACAATGTCAATAACCCCCCACATGGAGTCGGTCGATTCGGCCTCCATCGGCACGTTGAGCTGTTCTCTAACCAGACTCCGGGCGCCGTCGCAGCCGACGACATACCGCGCCTGGATCAGCTCTGTGACTTGGGCATTCCCTGTTGCGTCCGTTTTATCTGCGGTGGGGTTTAGTACCTGCGTCATGCGATCTGTCCCCTGACTCGTGCTTTCTACGGTTACTGGATGGCTCTCGTGGTCAGTGAAGTATATCTTATCCGCACGCCTCTGTCTCTGGATCTTGATGCGCCCCTTTGACTCAATATAATCAATCAAGATCTGCTCCACCTCGCCCTGGTTTAGCAGCATCTGTCCAAATCGCGATAGTCCCTCCGGCTGGGAGCGCGCGCGTTGCTGGCATTCGAGTCTCGATGTCTCCTTATTGACGCCCTGCCCTCCCTCCAATTAGCCTACTACGGCTACCTCGCCGTTGACACTCACCCAATAGCTCATCTCAACCTCATGGACCCCCCGCCGCATTATCGGATCCACGATCCCGAAACTATCCAGGATCTCCAAGGTCCGGCTGTGGACACCGTCAGCATGGCCGGTCTCTGTCCGGTGCTCTTTGGCATCGATAATCCGCGTCGACATCCTATATCGGCTCGCCCAGCAGGCCGCCATGAGCCCTGCCGGCCCGGCTCCAATGATCAGGAGGTCTACCTGCGATGTCTTGAACGCCATGCTACTGAGGGAGAAGAGGAGAAGAACTCCGACGACAACGATCCTCAACAGCGAAGAGTTCAGATGATTGGCTGAGGGCGTCATGCACTAAGCTAAGTTTTATTTGAGTTACAATAAGCTCTCTTGTCCTTGGGTACGGCCGGGTCTATGATGGGGTTGTTGGTGGTCGCAGAGTCTGGCTGAATTAGGGCACGATGATGTATGCCATGGGCTATGACATCATGGTAATGTGGGATAGTCATTTTCCAATCAATGTTAATCCGATTTCTATTCTTGAGCTCATACGATGTTCTGGCTGCCTCTTCACATGCTGATCCAGTTTTCACATGTTATCTCCCTCTGTATTTACATCATCATCATTATCGCGTAGCTAGCTGGCCTGGTCGGCCGCCACCGACCTGAGTCCTGACTTTCCAAATCAAGTCACTCATAATGGCTAGCCCAGGCAGGGTATATATCCCTTACAGCCTGCACTCGCCGGAATTGTCAAGAGCCAACTCAAGACAGAACCAGAATCCAATCATTATTACCATGCCCTCATCCCAACCTTCCACTTCCCATATAACCACCGCACCGCCAAAGGCTGTCAAGCCGTTGGCTTCGGAGTCAAAACCATTGGAGCCTAAGGCGCCCGAATCAAAGCCCAGTGACTCGAATGTGCCTGAACCAGTGGAGCCAGAAATCAAGGCAACGGGGACAAAGTCCTTCAAGGAGGCTCTAGTGAAAGGTGCCGGTGATGGTGATAGACAAACCGACAGCTCGAACTCGACTTCACAGTCGTCTTCGCAGTCCAATTCTATCAGAGATAGCAGCCCCAATACCTCGCGATTGAACTCCAGTTCCAGTTCCCAACCCGCCAAAGAAGAGACCGACAAAGACATTGAGAAGAACACCAAGGAAAGGAACAAACAAGAACAAGAAAAAGACACTGCCAACATCCCCATCGTGTCCAAACACTGCACCGTGACATCCAAGCGCCTCCCAGCAACAAATGTCTCAATTGACAAGTCCGGCGTTGCGCGATGCAATGTTGTCGAAGGCGCTATCTCTGACACCCTCATGAAGGATTTTCATGAATTCGTACGTGCCTCACTCCCCTCCTTACTTTTACCAGACGGCGACTAAACAGCAGCAGACACCCATGCAACAACATATCCTCTTCTGGGATCGCGACCGCGACGGCCAGATCTACCCATATGATACGTACCGGGGCTTCCGGGACTTGGGCTTCAACATCCTCTTCTCCTTCCTCGCCGTACTGATTATCAACCTGAATTTCTCGTATCCAACGCGGCTCGCGCACTCGTTTCTCCCGGATCCCCGTTTCAGAGTGTACGTGGATAGCATCTACAAGGCAAAACATGGATCCGACTCTGGTAGTTTTGATGCCGAGGGCCGCTTTGTCCCGCAGCATTTCGAGGACATGTTTGCCAAGTACGATGGGGATCAGGACGGAGCGCTGACGTTTGGGGAGTTGTTTAATATGATGCACGGGAACCGGTGTGCGGCAGATCCGTTTGGGGTTCGCCATCCCTTCTTCCATTAAACTTGGGCATAGGAGATGCTAACGTGTCTATTGCAGTGGGGCGCTGCTTTCTTCGAATGGGTCACGACGTGGCTGCTTATCCAGAAGGACGGAAAAGTTTACAAGGACGATTTACTCGGTGTATATGATGTAAGTTCTATGCGTGCTGGTACTATCCTGAAAAATGTAAGCTAACTGGGTATCCTCGTAGGGTTCGCTGTTCTGGAAGATCGCCAAGGCGAGAAAGTCCCCCGAGGGCTGGTCCCAGGGGTTCGGGTTAGGCGGAGATGGCTTTCTTGGGGGTGTCAAGGTAATTTAAACCTCCACTCTCCATTTCTAAGCGCCGCATACGCGATGTTGAGCGTATGGGCTTCCGGCCGCCGGTGGTCTTGTGCATAGACTGCTACCAGACATATAAAATGGAATGAAACGATGACTTGTTCAAACGGCCTTAACTTGTGTTCTTGTAGAGCGGGATGTCATCGTAGGGCGTCTGGATGGAAGGATGAACCGTCATATTATGCGGAAGTTTCGGGAACGTTTCGCCAAAGGCTGTTCCCTCGTTGTATTCGGTCGCTTCATAGGCTGGAGACATGGCTGTCGGCGAAGTCATCGTGGAGCTACGCGATTCCTGTTCAGGCGAAAAAACGCGCAGGTCTGACAGCATGGACGCTCGGGGGCCCGGCCCGAAGAAGAGACGATTGTAGATGCTGTTGCAGACTTCCCATGCCCGCATGGAGGGAACACTGATTGTACCCAGGCTATGAAGCCAGTCGAGCCCCTTCTCCAGATGCAAGGTGATATGAGAGGCTCCGTCGGCATGAAACCGAACACAGAACTCCATTTCTATAAGAAGCACGGTGATCGACTGCATAAGATAGTGCAACACACACCACCATGGCGACACTTGGACGAGCCAGAGCGCATCTGGCTTGTCCGGTAGCATATCCAGCAGCTCGCATGCAGAGTCGATGCATATCCGCGCTATCCGTTGCTGACTGAGCGCCGACGCTTCGTTGGGGGGCCGCTGCCGCTCCGAGCGACACAGCGAGGGCCGACTGAGGGCTATGCGTAAACTGTAGAACCGAAAAGCCAAGCTCCATCGCTGACGTTCGAAATGAGACGAGGGATGACTGCCTCTCCACTGGAATACGGCAGGGACCCGGCTCAGCCACTCGTCGGTCTCCTGAACCAAATCCATGATGGAGGCGCTGATGGTTAGCCACGGCCGGCGTGCAAACCCAGGGCTGTAGAGCGAGTCGATGGCCCGCCGCATGATGACGGTGAGGTCTACAAAGTAGAAAAAATAAAAGGAATTGCTTGGAGAGATTTCCGCCGGACCTGGCCGTGGTTCCTGCCCAAATCCGGTATGACCCTTTCTCGGAGGATCCCAGACGCCGAGACTCCCCCGCTGCTGGGACGTCAGCGCCTGCATATAATCGGTGCGCATGCGAAAGTCCGTTAGCAGTCGCGACGCCAGCGGTTCTCGAAACTGCTCCTCATCAAAGGGAATCGGCAGCGGTGTCGTGCTGTACTTGTCCGGTGCACTCGTCGGTCGACCGGTCATGATCGATAGCGTGTTCTCAAGCGTGTAAATCGACCACCACACCCGGTACCTGATCTCCTTTGAGAGCGTGGACGTTTCTTTACTCTCGCTGCGCAGATTGACGCCAAGGGCAATGGCTGAACGGACGGAAACGCCACAGGCTCTCCAGGAGCGGTTGATATGCCCGATGGCCATTAAAAAGAACGCGGTCAACCCTTCAACTTGGACCTGTTGCAGATTAGGGTGTTCCAGCAACTGGCTCTCCGAATAGTTCAGTTTGCGCGCTCGGGTAAAACAGACCATCGGCGAGTCCGCTTCTGCAATCCACGGCTTCGAGACGAGTTGCGCAAACTTGGACGCCAGCGCAAAGACCAGATTCAAAATGGTCAGCCACCGTTTCGTCGGCTGGATATCTGTCCGCGTATAATACATCTCATACTGCTGCATAAACGGGATTTTCGCGATGATCGGAAAGGATGGATGGACGGTGAAGAAATAGCAGTCGAGCAACTGGTCGGCGATGTGACGCGGCGGCCGTCCGTACGGGTCGATATTCGGCTCCAAGCCGAGCTCTTCGTCGTCGAGGAAGTAGCAGACCGATGTGAGAGACTGCGATTTGTTTGACGCCTCCGAGTCTAAAAAAGGGGTGTCCTTCTCAAGGACCTGGTACAGCTCGTTGATCCACGACATCTCCGAGGGGCCGCCCATGAACCCAATCGCTTGTAACCCCTTGTCCTTGTGGAAATCCTCCTGGATATACTCGATCCCAAACGACGGGGTATGCGTCGAGCCGTGCGGCGTCGGGTCGACATGCGCTGGATCCTGATCTATACTGGCAAACTGTTCGTGATTAGCCCGACTCTGCCCACGACAACCGACACCAAAAATCAGAAGAAAAACGCTTTTTGTCGCATACCTGAGCTCGGGTTCTCGAAATCAAATCCCGGTCCTGGCTATCAACGCGCGGCTGGATTTCCTGCAGCAGTCGGTCGTAAGCCTGCACCTGCCTTTCCAGATCCTGGAGCCGTTTTTCCGTCACTTCCCGTTTCCCGTCCATGTAGGCGCAGTCCATGCCAAGACTGATACAGCGGCTGCACGGGGTCTGCCCGTTACATTTCGTCTTTTGCTTGCGACACTCGATGCAGGCCCTCTTAACCCGTCGATTGCCGTACGCTCGAAGCTGGGAAAGGCGGGGGATCGGGATCTTGGAGCCCGGAGTCGACGGCTCCGACGGGGTCAAGGGCAGCACCGGGTCGGTGGTCGTCCTTGCAAACGGAGCCGGTGGCGGCGCTGGCGCCGCCGACGACTCTGCTCGCTGCTCAGACATGGCTGGGGGTGAAGGGTCGGGGAAGGAGACGAGACGGAAGACAGCATTTTTGCCGGCGGGGCGAGGGCGCTTATTCGATCGCATGACACGACGAACGCGGGGGGACGACGAAGCGGGAAGAATAGAAGAGCAGGAGACGGGCGCCCCGGTTGAGGAAGGGGTGGCCCATCTCTCTAGCAGCAGAAGCGTTGATGGAGGTCGAGAGGCCCTTGACTGAGGAGCACAGGTGAAAAATGGGCGAGCAAAGCTGGCGGCCTCCGGCCGGGACTTAGTCCCGATTGGTGGCACCGCCTTCCGTGCTGGGCCTTGCACTCCTCACACGATCGGCTGTGCGGCTCTGGTTGGCCCGGCTACTGTTCCCTAGTCTTCTTTTGCCATATCTCCTGGTCGCCCCCGGCCTTCGCTCGGGGCTCCACCCGCACGACGAGCAGGCTCGTCAGGTTCCTGGAAGCGAGCTTCTCGATCCTGTGCTGACGAACCCAATCGTCATCGCCCTTGGCCGACCCAAGCCATCGGTGCCTCCTAATCTCTGATCCTGATTTTGCAGTCTGGTTGGCACGGATTGGGTCCCCATCGTCGAGTGGCAGTGAACACACGACCAGCCAAGGCTGACATTACCGTTCAGCAGCCGTCATTAATCTGCTGATTCGTTCATACTTCGTAAATAGAGCAAGAGGCCTTGTAGATCAGCCAGCCAACCGCGTCGAACTCGAAAACTCGATAAGTACCTCTACAACAGATCCAGATGTCGTTTAGTCTTCTCTCCAGGTCAGAAACAACATGAACTGCCGGGGCCCATAGAGAGCAAGAGTGTTTCTTTTTCTGTCCCTTTTTTTTTTCTTTTTTTTTTCTTATTTTATTTTTATTTATATTTCGTATTGTGTGTGCCACGGATCTTATGAAGAAAGATGAACCCATGGGAGTGCACAGGAGTGCACGGGAGAGTTGAATGCAAACTGCGTGAGCGGCAGTACTACTACAGAGTACATATTGGAACGCTTCGATCCACACTTCGATCCACGCTTTGAGCTTCGATCCATTGAGGTTCCTGGTTCATACTACCAACTGGCTCACTGGCTGGCAAGGCCGCGGTAATTGCAGAGGGCTCGGAGCTGCCGGGTTTACCAGCTAGTCGAGCCATCAGATTGTGGGGAGGGCCTGCGGCGTGGAGACGGCAGCGAGCGATCCTAATTTATGAAGCGCGATCCAGTGGCCAAAGCTGCGACCTTAGGCGACGAGTCTTGGCCGCAGGATTTCAATTCCGAGCGCAAAATCGTGCCAAGCGGGGGCCGACCGAAACGATGCTCCCTTGGGAGTACTGCATGGCAGAGAACAGAGTATGAGTAACAGGTCAGACCGTATTGCCGCAGTGGGTTGCGCTCGTCCAACGCTAACTGAACCAGCTCAGCCACCAGCATGGCCATTCAGATTTAGTAACCAATCCTGTTGACTTCACTTCATGTCCAATGCGGCCTTAAGACAGGGGCGAATGGCCTCGCGTCTCTAGTAAAAATAAATAAATAAATAAAAAAGAGTAAAAAGAAAATATATATATAACATATATATTCAGCACACCGCTGACAGCTATACCAGGATCTGACTTGCCGGGCCTGTCCATGATCAACGCCTCCTACCATGGAGGTCTCTGCTATTGATCATCAGCGTACTAGTATCTCCCTCTGGTCACGGCTCCGCACCCGAGATGGACAAGGCCATCACTCCACAATCGCCATACTCCTCATCCAGTCCATGTAGCATGTGTTCACAAGGCCGTCTGTGCGCGTTGTGCCATCCTGTCAATTGGCTGGAGGTATATCTTAATGCTAATTCAATGCTAATAATTGCGCAGCAACCAGAAACATAAGACAAAGTCCTGCCGAGGCCACTTCAGAGTGTCCAATAGTCTCCCACTATGTGTACTGGCACCTAGATGCTTAAACCAGCGGCGACTTGGCCATATCAACCGGCTGAAGGATTTACCAATGCGAATTCGATGGCTTTTCCGAATCACTAGCACACGCCCGAGAGTGGAAAAAAAAAAAAAAAAAAAAAAAAAAAAAAAAAAAAAAAAAAAAAAAAAAAAAAAAAAAAAAAAAAAAAAAAAAAAAAAAAAGGGAGAAGATAAGAGAGGCAGAAGAAAAAATTAGAAATAACACAAGGTGATGGGCGACGGTGATCCAGTGATACCGGTCGCGAAAATCTTCCGTCGGTTACATTTGCCTCACGTTGATACAGATATTATAGCGAACCCGGTATCTTTGCGATTCGGCCGAGCGCTGGAAACCCACTCCTGCTTTCCATGGAGAGTAATTAAAGATGAGTCTGCCTGCCACCTGGGCCGTGCTCTGGCACGTCATGGACGGTATACATTCCCAGCACCTAGCGATAGATACGGTAGATACAGGAAAACGTCAACAGTTGACCAACATTACAGCCTTCCTCAAACTTTGCGTCAATGACATGGACTCAAAGGCAATAGCGACGCGAGACCGATCTACTGCTTGATATAACGAAGCTTCTAGGACGAATTTTAGGGATTTGTTGGATTTGTTGCATTGATTCGAAGATCGCAATTCCATTGTCAGCGATCTCACAACGCCGACCGCGAGCATCGATTGTCTTAACACCCATGCATTTTCTATCTCCAACTTGGGCTTTCCGCCTAGCAACCCTATATCAGAATAGACCGAGCCGCACGAATCTGTGAGCATGGGACCCGCTACTCCTTCAGCGGAAGAACCGCCGACGAGACTGCTGGACCAGAACGTAGACGAGGACCTGCCGCAGCCAGACCGTAACAGCAACTGGCTTGCATCAGTGGCTTTGGCAAGGGAGGCCCATATCGCCTTGATACTCGGCAAGCGAGCAGTACGGAGAAAGACATCAGCGACAGATAACGTAACCTGTAAACGAGCGGGCCACCTCTGCTTCCGATTCCATGTATAGGCAACATTTCAAGCACTCTATCAACCAAAATAATTGCAGTTCTCTATAAAAATAAAAGCTCGATTAGGACATTGCAATCGCCTATGTCCTATATTTTGTCAGTCACTGCACCGCGGTGGCGCATGTACGCGTGGCCTAACTGCAGAAAGTGCCGGATCTATAGACGTACCATCCTGAGCTTCATAGCCCTCATTCCCATGCTAGAATTGCTCTGGGCCCTCCTGGATAGTTAAGCCCCCTACAGCAGCTAGCTGCCTAGTAGAGCACTTCTTTTTTGGAGCTGCCTCTTATTAGAAGCACATAAGTCATGCATTCCTTTGCAAGCAAGGACAAGCTTGTTAATGTAACGGGCGTAGGTAGTATTGTTTTCAACTAGCTGTCCTGTATTCACGAATATCACAAGCTTAGAGAAACAAATAAAAGACAGAAACATGAACCTTCTCTCCTCCCTTTTATCAACTTTTCTGGACATATGTCAACACTTTTGACTTTTCCGAACCTTGGTTCAGACAGATGTAACCTTGTCTAGACCTTTGGTTGAGGGCATCGCCGATAACCAAGATCCAGGCCATAGCCTGTGACACCCAACCGGTCAAGTTGATATATTTAATAGAAGTAACCCAGTCTCGATTACCTGGCTGTACAATAGGGGCCTTTCCATAGTAATCAGCTCTAGTAACTACCCAAGTAGTAGCTACTAGGGCCATAGCAAAGCCAGTCTCATCAAGGTTGTAGATCCTCCATTGCAATTCCATGCTGCATGATTGTAATTTGTATGCGATCAAACCACTGCTTAATAGTCTTAGGATTTTCATGATTGGAGCGTCGATAATCATATCCTTGTATATTGCAAGTCTTTAGTTCACCATGCCGTTTAATAAAATTGTATACCCATTTTTCTCCAACTTGTTAAATTGGTGCAGTACCACGTTGAGCAAGCAAAATATTAGCCATTTCTTGTACATGTGGCTGTCTTAAAGGCGCTCCACGTCAATTTACTAATAGGATCCATTGTAAAAGCGATTTCCCTTCATTTTGGGGCAATTTATGGTTGTTGGCGCGTGTTTCTGCGCGAGAACTATGGCCATTTAGTTGTCGTTGGAGGGTTGTACGAGGAACATTATAAGCACGTGCCGCTTCACAAACATTGCGAGTTTCCTGATTTTTCAAAGCAGAGATGGCAAGTAGAAGCCTTTTCCTCCTGTTCAGCAGAATCTCGATTGCTTTGATGCACTTTTGGAGGTATGGTGGGTGGTTGAATTAGGTGAGCTTTTCGACTGCAGTCAAAACGCGTCAGGTGGCCCGCTCGCTTACAGGTTACGTTAGTGATATCTACCGGTCAAGGTGCCGCTGATGGTCATGGCAAATCCTTGGCCTTGCACACGTGTGAGGGAATGGCCGTTGCTCACAGTGTATGAATTTTGAAGCATGAACATCACGGGTCTCGGTCATATTTGTTCAATTACGGCTGGACGGTTACAGTCGCCAGACAGCACACTTACAGCTAGCCAATCCCCCTGCCGGACGCATATCCACATCCTACTCGCCCACCTTCTCAGTCGACGGCCTCCGTCGATCCTATAGTATTGATCGCCCAATTGGCTCATTCAGGTCCTCTTTTGCGAGCAGCTCTCTTGTGACTCCTAGTAAAGTGCTAGGCCGCGTCTACACGCCACCCTCTCATACAGCTGCCAAAGTCTCGATGGCGAATCAAACTAGAGGCCACCTCTGCGGACGCGACGACACCCCGCGCGACAGGTTCCGGTGTCCTGGGATTATCTACCTGCTTCAGCGGAGCGATATACGTCCCGTTTATCCAGCGTTGATATAGTTGATTACCTTGTACTGTGTTTATTGGCTGTCCTCTGTCGACAGCAATATCAACAAAGCTCATACCGTCATGTTGACATCACCCTGCTTTCCTCGCTGCGAGTTCCATCCCCGAATCCGGTTTGGGGATGTTGCAGGGGTTGCTGCGTGGAGTGAGAATCCCATGCATCTTCTGACTCAGTCGACTCGGCCGGTAGCTAGATGCCGTAGCAGCTGACGACTTCCATGACTGGTGCCACATGACGACTGTGCTGACATTCCTAGAATACCCGGGTAACGTTATTTTTTTTATGTTAGTAATCATCTAGACTGAGGGCGCCGGGGCAGCTGTTTGTTGTTATTGCCCTGTGGGCTTGCTCGTGCTCTGCTGGCTCTGTGTTCTGATTCGGCCACCTGAAAAGGCTCGCTTTGCTTTCTTCCGCATCGCAGAAGTAAATGTAGGATAAAACCTGCTGGGTCCCGGAATAGCTGCTTTGCCAGACTGCGAGTATTTCTGTCGGTTACTACAGACATGCTGGTTAACCTTACTAACCGGAACACGGACTCAACGAAAGAATTACCATGCTCTTCTTCTTTATACAGGGATCATGCCGCACCTCAAAACTGAATGCACATCTATGGTATCAAGAGGTGAAAGGCAAAGAGCATGCCTTTGCATCCAGAAACCCCGTCTAAACCTAATTCCTGACTCTCAAATAACTTTATCGTATACGCTTCGCTTCCATCGTACGGATAACAGTAAGTAATATGAATGGCGATTTTGGAGCTTCGAATCTCTCCCCCAGCACATTTCTACCCGCTTTAGCTTTTGATATCTAAGTCTCTAGGAGTCGCTATTCCAAGGAATGGAAATTCGTAAGCCCTGCCACTTCGGCATCGGCGATTCCTCCATTTACCACATGATAGGCTTCGCGAGTGCGCCGTACCTCGTAGATGGATGTCGTCAATAAGCGTTCCAACCACCGCACGTTTGATAGATTGGCATCTATCGTATTGCCGTCGGCAGCGTCGGCAACGTCGGCAATGTCCGTGAGATTTTGGAATTCAGGTTCTGGAGCGCGAGAAGCCAAAGGATTATACTGGCTTCATCCGGTGGAAGATGACAGTCAATCAACGCAAATATCGTGCATCTGAACCACCGAATGAGTCCTTGTTAGGGCAATATTGACAATCGATTTCAGATGACCTAAATATGCTTGAATGCATGATGCGAGACATGGATCCTGATAGCAAGGGCACATGAGGTCGATGCTGTAGGCGATGTTAACCACAGGCTCGTTTGGCGCTGAGGCTTTGTGGGTGAGTTGATCCTCCCCCAAGTTACTAAGGCTCCAGACTCTTTGAGCAGTATCCAAGTTAGCACGATTTTCCATCATTTTATAGGATGATTCGGGAAAGACGCACCTCGACTGTCCTGGTCGAGACAGAGGGTCAGAGTCGCAGTGCCCTGCTGTAAACGGCCTCATTAATCACTGTCGCCTCGCACCTAACCGCAATTTCATAAACCTTGAAACGCCGCAATGGCTTTTGGAGAGCTGTCGAAGTGGATGACGCTGGTGTCGTTATTGGTGCCAAGAATGAACCTTCGATTGACTTCACACTCAGCTTTGTCCATCCTTTAATCCGTTCTGCTCATGGTGCGAATCGACGCCTAGAACGCCATCAGTCAGTATCGTCAGATACTGAATCCCTGAAGCGGTCATCGACGGTGGAACAGCGGCACGGCATTTGATTGTCGCGCTGGCGAGTCGCTCTTGATTCGTAGGCGCGGCCCTGGTCTGGCGCTGGAGCAGTCCCGTAGGAATAGAGAACGGAGCAGTTTAGCCGGCGGACTGCGAGGCCGACTGGCTGGAGTGTTGTCCGTTGTTCCAGATCGACGAGAGCGGGGTCAAGACGGGCGAGGCGCGAGTGGTGCATTGTTACAAGCTAGATAAGGTCTAGCTGAAAATTCGCCAGGGTCTCGCGGGCTGTCCTATTGGTGCAGTGCGAGGGATTCGTATTTCAGCAACGTCTCTGCTTACTTCCTCTCACTCTGGCGACATCCCACTTTGCGCGACCTTGACCACCGTGGGAAGATGGACCCAGTCCTCATCGTCGGCGCTGGTATAGTCGGCCTGACTCTCGGACAGGCCCTCAAACAGGTACCATCTTTTGATCTCTCTTCCTGTACCCTGGCGTTGAGAACGCTAAATATCACAGAAAAATATCCCATTTGTAATCTACGAGCGAGACCCCCACCCCGACAGTCGTGTCCAAGGGTGGGCTATAACCCTGCACTGGGCATTGCAATACATCGAGGCCCTCGTCCCCTCCGAGACCCTGCAACGCATCCAAGATGCCCAGGTAGACCCTGATGTCGCTCGGAACGACAATGGCAATTTCCTCTTCATCAATCTGGCGACCGGCGAGCCGAAATTCAAGATCCCACCCTCGAAAAGGTGGCGCGTGAATCGGGAGAAGATGCGCAGAGCGTTACTGGCTGGGATTGAAGAGCATGTGCATTTCGACAAACGGGTGGATGGAGTGACTTTAACAGAGGGTGGGCGGCCACAGCTCTTATTCCGCAATGGCGACGTAGAGGAGCATGTCGCCGGAAAGCTGGTAGTGGGCATGGAAGGGAGCCGGTCGACCGTGCGGCGCTTCCTTCGACCCGATGCCTACCGTAACGTCCAGCTTCCGGTACGATTCATCGGGGTCGCAGTCGATCTGACTGATGATGAGGTTGCTCCACTGCGAAACATGGATCCCTTGCTCTTCCAGGGCTGCCATCCTGAAACGGGGGTCTACCTCTGGTTCTCAATTTTGGAGTCACCAGCGAACAACGCCAACGGACTCTGGCGCGTACAAATCAACCTCTCCTGGCCTGTGAAGACAGCAGACGACGAAGTGCCCAAAACTAACAAAGAGAGGCTCACGCTTATGAAGAAGCGAGCGGCTGGGTTTGTGCCGTTTCTGTACGAAACCGTCCAGCGCATTCCCGATGGGACGCCGGTCGTTGAGGTCAGCCTCGCCGACTGGGAATGTCTGCCATGGGATAACAGAGATGGCAAAGTTACCCTGGCCAGCGACGCCGCACACGCCATGGTCATGTGTAAGTTTCTTCCTTTTTCTCTCCGTCGGACTGGCGATTAGGTTTCAACTGTGAAGACTGACAGGAACAGACCGCGGCGAAGCAGCAAACCACGGCCTTCTCGACATCTTTCACTTGATCGAAGCCATCGCGACTATCTATGCGGGAGGAGACCAAAAGATCGCCATCGATGAGTACGAACGTGAGATGCGCGAGCGTACAGCGCCCGCTGTTCGGTTGAGTCGCCAGGCTTGTCTAGAAGCTCATGTTTGGGACCAGTTGAACGAAGGGTGTGCGATCCTCTCGAGGCGAAAGCTTGTTATATAGATAGCCACTACCAGCCTAGCAAACAGTGAATTTGATGTATATAATCATGCAAGTTAATTCCTCATTTTTTGTTAACGTAAAATTCTAGCATTAAAGTGTCTATATAGGTAGACGAGATTTATAAATACAAACCATTGAATGAAAACAAGCCGCAGCAAGCCACAGCAAACTATAACAAACCACAGCAGGTACTCTATACACTGAAATAAGGATCCCAATATCAAGTTGTAATCAACCTAGATTATAAAGGTGAATCTCTTTCCCTTTAACGGGCATGTACGCAAATACTCAGGTATATTCTGAGCTCTGTAGGCACGGCACTACTCAGGAGTCTGCATGTTACCAGCTTAACTAGATTTAACAGTGTTGGACCAGTGGCCCAAGTGTCACCATTAATCCAATAAAAATGCTCAAAGCAGGCCTCTACGTAAATGCCAAGAACCTTATTCCCAAACAGGCCTTAGCGCAACCCGTTTGTCAGTGGTGCCTTCTTGGCAATGGGTATCTCCCATATCTAAAGCCCTTGACCCATGGTTCTATATCTCGATTCCCGACTGTGTAGTACTCTGGAATAAACACAGTTGAGGCGGATCCAAGGTGATCCCCACCTGGAGCTCATGTAGCTGTGGCCGAGTGCTAGCGATCGTCTCCAATATACATTACTGTCTGGTCAGGATGAGAGTGGGGACATGGAAAGTGATGCTGAAGACTCCGAAACTGAGATTAAAGCCAATTAACTCAACCTTGAATTTATCCCTCTCTTTCACAAGCCTTAGAATCCAATCAGTCTTCCGACCCTCTATCTGGATGAAACCATTGACAGCGAGTCTTTATCATTTCCGACTTCAGAAGTTGGGTTCGCTGACGGGCGAATGGAGGCGGCCGTAAGTCAAATGCAGCGAGCTCAAAACGCCTGTAGTATATAGTAAATCTAATGAGGCATCTTCTGCATGTCCAGACCGGCTCGAACTTACCTAATCACTATCAGACTGACTGTCATGGCTCCATATGCAGTCATCAACCCCTCTCCCTCCAAGCATGTACTAAAATCGTCACCGACGGAGTGGGTGGGTTGGTCTCTGAGGACCAGTGAGAGGCACTCAATATACTATCAAATTAACTGGCACTTATGGTAAGAACGCAGGCTGCAAGGTTCTGATATCGAGTCGAGATACAGGCCTGATTGCGGACCGAGTTGGCCGTACCCCTACACCACGGCTTGAAAATGAAAGCGCTGCTGTGCAGGCTGCAATTAAGGCGTTTGTTCACATGAGTTGAACATGCTTCTTTCGAGTTCCGGAGCTGTCGATGTCCATGGTGCGCTCGGAGATCTCGAAACGGATTTGGTTGAAAAGACCGACGGTTAGTTAACCTTTCCGCAGGGCATACCGATTACTGAATGCAGTTAAGTAATGTTTCTGTGGGTGCGATTGGTCATGCCACCGCTCCGAGAAGTTGTTACTTTCGCAGAGCTTCGCGATATCGTCTCCAGCCCCCCAAAGGTCTAGAGAATCTGTAAGGAGCTTCTGCTCTGTCTGTAATGGCCAAGCTAATCCTGTCCAGGTATGGACGGATAGTGCAGCAGATTTTAGAAGGCTCCTCAAAGAAAAACCCCGTGTGGTCGAAGCGAAAGGTCGGTGGATGATGACACACATAGTTCTGCTGGGTCTACGAATAGCGCTCCCCCAAAGGGTTAGTTCAAGGCACCTGTGCTCCTCTTCAACTCCTGGGGGCTGTAGAGACCCCGGGTCCTTCGTCGGTCGACACCCACGAGGTACGTATACAGTGCTCGCTCTCTCCGGATGGGAGTATTTAAAGCAGATAAGTTTGTAATGGCATGCCTATAGTGGTCATCTATCACGGAACCCCGCCTTTCGGCTGGCTTGAAAAGGCATTCCAGCGACTGCGGGAGAAATACCCCACTCAATCCTTTGAGGCAGGATGCGGTATACGGATGTTTATGCAGAGACTATGGAGCCTGTGACTAACAACGAAGTTCAGTCTGTCTTGTCTGTAAAATATTACCTCACCCGCATTCGGTGTCACGACTGTCCCGGCGGCTGTACCCAGCTGGACTAAGCATGACTGCTGATGACTTCGAAATTATCTCCGAAACCGCGCTACACAAGCAAAAATGTTGCGCTGCGTATTGCAAACGGCAGCTGAAGATTGAGGGGATAATATCTTCACAGAGCTTAATGGAAAGGCTACTACACATATCCTGTGTGTTTTACCATCCCACTTTAACTGATTGCCACCAGGTTGATACGCCCAGCTATGGTGATGTTAACCATATAGGAGAAAGAAATGGTATCACGGGGACTTCATGACCTTGATGATGGAAGTATAACGGAAATCTGCTAGGATTATTAGAGCAACGCGGGATGTCTACACCGAAAGGCTTTCCATATAGACTACCTGAAATCTATCAAATGCATTCTCTCCGCCAAGTCACGGCAAGATCACAGAATCCGCCTTAAGACTTCCAGATTGAGATTCTCGCTCGAAATGTCCGGGATCCCTGACAGATGTAAGGTCAACTGTAGATCCCCCAGCAGGCTCCTAATAACATGCCTCACTCCTTCCTGTCCACCGATGGCCAAGCCGTAGACATACGGTCTCCCCACGAGCACCATCTTTGCTCCCAATGCAAGCGCCTTGGCGATATCAGCACCGCATCTGACACCAGAATCAAATAAGACTTCAATCTTCTGGCCTGCTGCATCCACAATCTCGGGCAATACCTCGAGGGACCCAACTCCGCCATCTTGTTGCCTCCCGCCGTGGTTGGATACCACAATGCCGTGCACGCCAACCTCAACAGCCCTCTTTGCGTCCGCGACTGTCTGAATCCCTTTCAGCACAATCGGCCCATCCCAATGCTCCTTCAGAAAGCTGATATCCTCCCACCCGTGGCTTGTACCAGGGAAGATTGTATGCGCCCACTCCTGTGCTGCCTTCTCAACATCCCCCTCCACCTCAGCTCCATGCTTCTCCTTGAACCGTTTCCGGAAAACGGGATCCGAGAATCCTATCTCCACACCAATATTATCATTGCGTAGAAACGGATTATAACCGTTGTCGAGATCGCTAGGCCGCCAGCCAAGCATATACGTATCCAATGTGACAACAAGTACCTTATACCCATTCTCCTTGGCTCTTTTCAGCAGACTAGCCGTGATGTCATGATGCTCGTTGCTAGGCCAGTAGAGCTGGTACCATCTTGGCCCGCCTCTGTTTACCTTGGCAACATTCTCAAGGCTGGTTGACGTCGCCGTGCTCAATATATACGTGACGCCTTCCTCCCCTGCAGCCTCTGCAGCCGCTGATTCACCCTCCCGATGGAAAATCGTCTGCACACCCACAGGTGCCAGGGCGAGAGGATACTCGTACTCATCCCCAAATAAAGTGGTTTTCAGATTCGTGAGATCAGCCTTGACTAATCGCGAGGGGACGATGCCCCATTTCTTGAACGCGGCACGATTGTTATCGTCTGTCTGTCTGGTTCCTGCCGAGCCCCAGACGTAGCCAAAGCTGTCGGCCGAGAGACGCTCTTTCGCAAGAGATTCCCATGCCAGTGGGTCGAAGGTTATGGGGGGTTTGGTGTCGTGCAGGCCCGCGGTGAAAGTTTCAGTTGAGTAGGTTAGGGGGTCGGGCTTGTTGGCCATTATTATAGAGTTGAGGCTGCGGACTAAATCTGCAGCTGAGTGCGAGGAGCATAAGATACAATAGGATTAAAAGGTCATAAGACTGCAGCCTTATATATTCCAATGACGTCGATATTACAGCTTGTCCAACCCTGTACTCGGGAGTATATATCAGGAATTTAGACCCACAAGCCGATGTAACCGGAGAAAAGGCATCAAGCCGATCGGTCAATCGGTATTAATCTCGGACGAATGAGCTTGTTAAACTAGCGTAAAGCTTAGCAACCCGGCTTATGTGTATTTGAGAGACTGAGGTAAACCATGACTTATACCACATCAAGCAAAGAGATTTCTATGTCTGGTTGCTGAATGCTAAGGGAGTCCAGTAAGAGGACGCAATAGTGAAAAGTACGTAGCTAGGTAACTTGATCTCGGATCCTCCAGTTTTCCTCTAAACTGCGCTTGTTAGGATCCTAATTCCTGGCACTCGGTTGATGGCTTTCTATGCCATTTCATTGGGATTGTTTCCGCGTGACATTTGCTTCATTTGCTTTGTGCTCGAGGCGCCTAAATATCTATTTCTACCCTGTCCACTTTAATTCAGTGTGCCATCTGATGTGGCAACCATTAATTGAATGCCTTTAATCACTGATAGGTATCATGCTATCGGCCAAAGTCCTTCATTTAAGTCTTATCTTGCAAGTCCGCTTCAATGCTGAGATACTTGTTAGAAGAACATTTGCAATCAAGTACACATCCTCCCCTTTCCCAACATCATAGATCTTATCTTCGCCATTGAATTTTTTTTTCCCTTTTTTTTTTGCGTGCAAAATGCAAGGATGCCAATGAGGAAAACATGAGATTCTTGGCTATAGTGCTGGTTACTGCCATGACTCCCTACCACACACCATTGACATAAAGGAACAGACAAGCCACAGGAGACAATTTGTGAGAGAAGACAGATACGGTAAGATAGGAGGGATGTACTTCATGAATAATAAACGGGGCAGATCATCAAGGTGTAATAGGACTTAGCTGCAGAATGGTATCTTCCTTTTTTGTACTTACCCAAGGTCTAACTGACATCGCTCTTTTTTAGGCCTTTATCAATCGACTTCTTCAGCATTGCAGGAGCTTTCCGAACCATAGCTTTTCTCACCAAGGACAACGCGTCTTTTCATCATATTGGCAGAATTAAGTGAATGTGTGGTGGGAATTGTATGAGACTAGTTTACCTATTACTATATTCTCCCGATGTTAACCCAGTCAAGTATTTTCTTTCACAGAGATGAAGGCTTCTACTAGGTGCAAATGGCCAACTTACCCGGGTGAGCCCGAACGCGACTTCGGCGCTGCCTTGAATGTTACGTCAATACTATTGGTACCCAAGAGCACGGTACAAGAGGGTCTTCAGCATGCAGGCATAATTAAAGAAATACTCTTGGAGAGCACAAGGTTCTAAAGATAACTTTTTCAGTGGATCCACATTAACCCAAAGTCTTGTCGGACCGTCCCGCGCGTCCTCTGCCACACGATGATAGGAGGCCAGTGGGACCGAGAGCAGAAAATGATATCTATTTGCAGGTCATAAAGTTGAATACTACTAAATACTACTGGATTCAAAAGACATACTGTATCCCGAGCCACATCCTGCTTGAACTTTTGCTCGAACCCCTGCGCACGTCTTGGCCAGTGAGGGCCTATTTCGGAAATGGAATCGGGTGCTCGGTCAGTGGAAGGGCTCTCTTGTAGTTGGCTGAATTGAGACACGTCAGCAGTTGCCCATCCAACATCAGCTCGAAGCGGGGCTTCAAACCTCGCAGTAGGCTATTATCTCACTATCAGGATAAGTCATTCAAACTATCTCTCTTCAGCTAAAAACTTTTCATGGGCAATCAGAATACATAGCAGTACTGTAATTGAAGATTACTGTATACATATTGAACCACAATGATGACTCTGTATTTGCACTGAAGTGAAGGAAAAAGTCACCCGAGGTGGGAAAGAAAACCTCCACAAGCCAGCATGAACTATGATTCACTATACGTGGGCTATAATAGCTGCCGGACTCGCTGACAGGGTAGTGTGGGAGACCTGAGTGTCGCCTGTCCAGTTAGAGCCGTCAAAGCATTGCACCAGAGCTCGCCGTTATTTCCGTGGCCCTGGTGAAAGCAGTAGATTATGTCGTCATAGATGACAACAGATGGTGCTCCTGTTAGGTTTGGTTTGGAGACTCGAGTATCGCCTATCCAACGGAACCCATCGAACGTGTTGTACCAGAGCTCGCTATTATCTGAACCGCCCTAGTGAAAATAGTAGATCTTGTTCCTGATAGTCATGGATATGGGGAGAAAACGAGAAGGCCAAATTCAGGTTATCTGACGTTGTCCAATGGTAATTCAGCACTGGAGGAATAACATATCCGCAATTACTTAATCATGATGAGTATAAAACTTGATGGGATCAGTGTCTCCTCCTCTATAGCTCTACGAAACCACCACTCTGCTGGCACTGTAGATCTTGATGAAGAAACTCCTCGTCTAAGCGAGATGACAGCTGATGACACCCTACATTTCGTCATTAATGGAGTAATTTTGAAGCATGTAAAGAATTGTGGAAATGGAACATCACAGTACAGGAGGGCAAGTGAGCTCAGTACCATGGTATCTCCTCAAAGAAGGACTGTGATAGAGCCAATGATTATTGCCTGACTCCGCATGGTCCTGATCCGTTGAGAGTGAGAAAACTAATGCAGCATCTCGTCAATGTCAAATGACAGAATCATGGCCCAGTAACCTTGATAGCTTCAAGGACCTTCATGAGTTACATCAAGATTCTTCTCCTCGTTATCTATATACTGATAGCATGCTTGGCTGGACGAGCGCCGGCAAACTGTCCCGATCTTTGACTGATTGTCCGGATAATCCTAGTGAACCATCAAAAATATCAAGCATATTCGAACTAGAAGATCAAATACCATAGCTCAATCTGCCCGGATCGCACCTTTCTGCATCGCTCCTGACAGGAAAAATATCCACAAAATGCGGTGAGTTCTAAAGTACATGCAGATATTATGAACAAAGTCTTGTCTGTCAATGAAGGAATATCCCGTCAACAATGATAACCAACAGTAAATATACCAGCACCTTGGACGGGACTCGGTCCCTCAGCCATGGGGTCGCCGCTGGTGGGCAAGAGCAGGAAAGGCTCATATGTTAATGGAATCGTGCTATTAGCTGTCCCATTCCAGCAGTAACGTTCTAGACATACCTGGCATTGCGCAGGGGTTGCGCTCTGTGTTCTGTCCAAGCTCCGGCTCAGCACTGCGCAACCAAGGCAGACCGGCCATTCCGAGTCAAGAGAAGAATTCCCCATGCTGGCTACATTGTATCCATTCATGATTATGGCATCCCGTTCGTCGGTGTCATAAGCAAGATCAAAGGTCGAGACATTAGAGTAGTATGTGTAAGGGGCGTTCGGAATATAAACAATCAGAGGACTAGTTCGATTACCGGTGCTGTTGGCGGAATTACACCCAAAAAAGGTAGGTCGCCTGTTCAGCCCTAGGTTGACAAACGTATTTTGATCCGGTATGTGGGGGAAGCCTCCATTCGGTAAGAAAGTGCTACCTAAACTCCGTTGATAAGTCGCGACCAGGCTTGTTCCATTTGGCCATCCCGACCCGGTATCGGCAGAACTGTCTATAGCCACTATTACGTCTATGTTGCGGGCAGCCTGCAAGAGCGGATGAAGTGCAAGTCTTCGCCGCCATCTACTAGGACAAGAGTGTCCGATCGGCTATTTCTGTTTCCGTTTGTGCTTTGTTATAATTGAAGAACGGATTCGGCCTGAAAACAGCAATGTCGCTCTGGGCCTCGTCCAGAGTCTCCAAAAGTGATGTCACCGTGTTTTGGATGATGTCTCTCATCTCAGTGTTGTTCACCTGAAGAAGAGCCTGATTGAATAGAGAGGATGAGGTTCCCATCAAAAAGCCTGCATTGTCATATCCGATAGTGCATTGACTGTCGACCAGCTGTCCTGCGGTGAAGTTCGACCCAAGATATTCCAGGGGCGCAAAGCTGTACGTAGTCGGGTCCCATGTGCCAAGTTCCCACGGATTAATCTCGAAGATCGATGCGTTAAGAGCTGATTCATTTGTGAATTCCGTGAGTTCGGTGCCCGGGAAGTAGATAAAGACTTACTAACTGACCTCTCGCCTGGTGCTCGCTCGAGTGCAACGATTATAGGCATTGGCTGGTCGCCGTCAATAAAACTTTGCATAGAGTTTATGGATGACCATGTGTATCCAGGAACCCCGTTGCTTGCGTTGATCAACTGGTACGAGAGTGCGCGACCCCTAAGACACCGCTCAGATGTCCTAAATTAGGTTGTTTGAGATATAGAAGGGAAAGGGAAAATGCACTGTACCAGTAATCTGTTATGGAGACTTGAAATCCTTCATCGGCCTTACCACCGACATCGTCCATCAGTTGTCGATAATAGTTGTCTACTTCTTCTGGTCCCACCAAGATTGAGTTACTCAAATTCCAAACAATGCCGATTTCGTCGCTCATCAACCTAGACACGGTGGTAAAATTGTTCACATATATCGATCCCACAAGCCATGAGCCACCGCTCAATCCTGATACGTAGGTTGATGCTTGGAGTAGGCCCTGAAGTGGTCCTCGGAAACTTGAATTGTCTGATCTAGCGTCAAATGCTGCAAAAGCACTGGCGCTATTACCGGTAGTGCGCGGTATCCACCGCCTGAAAATGCAATCCCTGTGTTGGGAAGCTCATCTTCGGCGCGGTTCGTGAACCACTCCACGTCGAAGTCATCGATATTGAGATGACCGAAGAGATCCATCATCGCCTCGAAA
The DNA here is from genome assembly GCF_047715535.1 of Aspergillus foveolatus. NCBI lineage: Eukaryota > Fungi > Ascomycota > Eurotiomycetes > Eurotiales > Aspergillaceae > Aspergillus > Aspergillus foveolatus. Next base: position 15,688 of record NW_027396118.1, on the reverse strand, counting down.
CACATAGGACGACGCCGCTGGAGCCAAGTAACTTCATGTGGACTGAGCGCACTAGCATTTCTGATAGTTGGCCTCGTAGCCTGGCAACTTATTTCGGCTGGAGTATAACCATCGGGAGAATTTGGCAACGCTCTTGAGAAAGGGGTTCCTGGTACGTAACCGAGGGCATGATGTAGCAAACTTAGCATGACGGCAATGAGAGCCGTCATCATCAAGCAAAGGGGCATGTACGTATGCTGGCGAGAACAAAACTCCTTAAAGTTCAAATTCAAGGCCGATTTGATGGACAGCAGCAGGAACGAGCACCAGGTCTTGCCCCTTTATCCTTCTAGATCGAGTTCTATATGCGTCGTGACAATATATTATACTACACTACGCTCTGTGTAAGAATTGCGTCGTCTTTGCTCTTGGCTCTTACACCGGCAGTGACGCCTGGCCAGTATAAAGCGTCGTAGACTTTGATATAGACAACATGGCTTGCATCCGAAGGATTATTTCGGCCACCGAAGGTAGGGAAGAGATAGAATCTCTTGTAAGAGCTGAACTGCATCTTCTCGTCGAATCGTGGCTGCAGTGACACGACACAGTAGAACATCTTACAGTCGCCCCCTGGCTTTCTTTAGGAGCCCTATCCAGTTCCCCGCTTCTAATAGCCAATTCTCCCAAATAAAGTCTTGGTCCTTCGTCGCGGATTGTTCTGCCCTTCAAGCATCCTTAAGCTACTGTGCCCACATGGCGAGCCAAAGAGGCAATCCAGCTGAGCAACCCAACGATGGTGGAATGCTGGCTGGTAGGAGGTGGAACCGCTATACTGGCGGCTGCTGTTCATCTGATCAGGAAGCCAACGTTCCGGGACACCATGTTCATATCATCAAAATGCACTCTCACTCTGGCCACGAGACCGCCGGTTATGGGAATCCCAAGAATGGCTACACCGTCCACGCTGGGCTACAGCCTTCCTTCCAAGAACCGTGCACAGAACACTTCCTTTCCCTTGTCCCTCACCCAAGTGAACCGGGAAAGACGCTGTTGGAAGTTACTGAAAGTAGAAGACGAGCGGCATCGAGTCGGAAGACATGGACACGGCTTCTCAAACAGACCCAGTCTGGCCCCGCGAAGATGGACGCAAGCAGGATGCATATGCGTCTGAAAGATCAAATCGATCTGACCACATTTCTGCTAGAGAGTGAAGCCAGTCTCGGAGACCGAAGTATCCGGCAGTGCTTCGATCCAGAATTTTTTGACTCAACGCTTTGGATACTCTGGTCCACAACGTGAGCATGCGTCTCTGTATATCATGAGTACTGCTGTCGATAACAAACTAATGGCTGTTTAGATTTGCCATGCAACCGCAGCATAGTGCAGCAGAGTTCCAGAGACATCTTTCAAAATACCTGGACAGAATTGAGCAGTTGAATGGTCCGCACATTATGGATCAAATGCAGTATACGTTTCGGGATTCCATTCTCCTCCCCACCATTGAGTTTTTGAAGCGGTCTGGGGTGACTTTTGAGAAATACGGCAATATCGAAATCCTATTTGCAAATCATGACGAGAGTGGCCTTGTTGCCTCACGAATCAACTTATTGACCGAGCACGGGATGAGTGTGACAATAACTGTGAGACCCACAGATGTTGTTATTGCAAGTCTCGGCCCGTCATCCTCTCCTTCCGTTCTCGGCTCCTATCATAGATCTGCGGCAAGTGAGCTACGTGTAGCTGATGATTACATTGGTGATGCCTGGGCCCTATGGAACCAGCTTGCCATGGAAAGCCAGCGATTTGGGAACTCAACAAATTTCAACTCTCGCCTCTCAGAGTCAAAACTAGTCACATTCACAATCACTTCGAGAAGTAAGTTATTTGTTGACCTTTACATTCAATTGACGAACAATGAACCTGGCGCTGGGACTTTCACAACTGTCGCGGATTGCGCCTGGCATCTGACCATTAATGTTCCAAAGCAACCTGTATTCCCAAAGCAACCTGAAAACATCCAAGTTATCTGGGGTTATGGGATGTCACCAGAGAGGAACGGAGATTACATTTCCAAGCCCATGTACGCCTGCAGTGGAGAGGAAATTATGGCTGAACTTCTCGCACACCTCCGGCGGACGCGGGTGGGAGTGTCAGTTTCGTGAAGAGCTGGCCAACTAGCCCACCCATGATAGGCACTCAGTACCGGCGATGTTTTAGCATAGGTCATTTGGGTCAGGCCGTTGAATATGTGGGTGGAGAGAGCATGTAAGCTTGAAGTGGGGGATTGCTCCCTTCATATCAGGACACAGATGCAGTATCGACGTGTCGGGTTATAAAGGAGCCTGCAGCCAAGACTACATCCCATAAGCACAGAGGTCTGTGAGGCAGATCATCGTACGCGGATCTATCTCTACCTAAGACCAGCTCTTAATCTAGTATAGTGTGTGTCTGGCGTTCAGACTACAAGACAAAGTCTTGTTACCAGGTTGTCTGAAATAAATCTATATATATATAATTCTTGCTAACCCAGCAGCAATATCTAGGCTCTGCTGTTTGAGGCTCTGTTGTTGTTATCTGCGGAGGCTGATGGCTAATGGTGGGTTTCAGGACGATCATGTTGGCAGCCTTGTCTCCGGGCAGGGTCTAACGCCGTTAACTCCAGTCTTTGTTAGCAGCATAGGCAGAGATATGATCCAACCCGGCTCTATGGCTTAACCCCCATACCAGAATCAGCCACAACTTCGAATCCAGTCATCTATGTCGGAATGAGCACAGTCTCCTTCGGCTTGAGTCGTCTAGTGGTGGTTGAATCAGTGGTATGAGTGCGTTGCTGTCAGCCAAGGAATTTCGGTGGCTGAAGGGATCCACGAGCGCAAAATCAGGGCTTGATTGTCGCTATATGACAAATCAGGTAAGTGGAGAGGATGTACGTTACAAATTGATCTTCATGCAGAGCGGCATATAAAATCGCCTTCAGCATTGTCTGGAGTGACTTAATTGGGTGGCTCTGCGGACTGCTCACAGGGAAGATCACCGCGAAGCAGATATTAGTTAGAATCACGGAATTTGAAGGACTTTTTCCCAGACGTAAATTTGGTATCTTCCCCAGTAAGATCCTCCAAGATCTCCAGTTGTAGCTGTGGAAACTTAGCGAACTGCCCTGAAAGATATTCCAACACCTGCTTGGTAAGATAGTCATCATATTCCCTGAGCAGCATAGTGTTGTATTTTATTAACGTCTCGACATCTTTCGTCCTTGCATTTAAAGTTATCAAGTCTGTCAACGAAGAGCACCTCATTCACCTAGAACTCCTTCAGCCACGAAACACTTTTGGAGAAGACAGTAGTTCCTAGCTGCTCAAGCCAGCAATCTTGTTTGGATGCCTTCAGACAGCGCTAGTTTCGTGGAATCAAACACCGCGGGTATCAGCTGTGGCTGCCGTTCCGGAATCTGGAACACAGAATGACTGCTAGCACGATTATATACATGAAGCACTCGCACAAAGCTTCTATAGTCTGAAGCTGAGGCATTCGATAACTTATAACGAGCCGGAGCTGATCCCCCCATAAGCCTTTGCAACAGCTTAGGTAAAGTCAGAAATGCTTGCCATGCTATCCAGCAGAGCCTCGATGTATAATTGGCAACTCTTCTGTGATCATGATGTTGGATGCTCCAGTATCCTAACGTGTTGACTCGAATAAGATTATGTTGCTGAGGTGCAAAAGCTCATACTCAGCAAGCTCTGGTTTTATAGGCCCTTAAATGAGCTAATATTGGAATATTGCTAAAAAGTTACTCTATTATCTTTCCGCAGGTGACTAGCAGAACTGGCTTTGGGGAAGCTCGGCTGACAGCCGAGTTGGAATGGGTATAACTCGCCATTTTAGAGTCAGTCTCGGTCTGATTGAATTTGACCCAGAGAGATTACTCTGAGTAAATCAGTCGAAACCGCACGGGCCTGTCAGGCTCTCAATTAATCCTGTAAGGGCTCCACATCGGAGCGGAAAGTTGTATAGATCCAGCTAACCAAGCAATACTAAATAGTGGATTGCGGGTGATCGACCTTACCTCAACCACCCAGTTTACGCCGCGAACTTCTTACAGACCACCATCCTCCCAACCTCGTCCTGATAACCATATATTCCTTGTTCCATTTAAAAAACACGCGCGCCCGGGATAAAGCCGACAGAATTGGCTCACCCAAACAGCTATGTTCCGGCGCATGAGACAGACCGAGCCCGACAGGCTCTCAATAAGTCTTAGCGAAATGATTCATTCGTTCAGTGTGGCTCCTTGGGGAGCGCTTGAGATGTCGTATTTGGGTGTCCCTCCTGTCGTCGAGGGAAGTTTACCAATAGTAGGAAAGCGTGAGCCCGGTCATGACTCTGCTAACCATCTATCGCTGTAGGAGCCCATGTTCGCGGTGTAAGATGACGAATACACAGCCGCCATTGAAAGGGTTACGAAAGTACAGGATTTTACCGAAGTGTCCCAAATCGTGTCCCCCTGGAAATCATGGAGGTTTCTCCGAACCCACAGCAGGTGCTGGAAATTAACGCTGACAACAATCGCTGGAATCGGTCGTGCGCAGTGCTTGATAATCCTCGCGGTGTCCGGCAGAAAAGAGCTTGCAACTTTACCTATTCCGAAACTCCTTCACGCACCTTTTCCAAAAAAGAGCATCCCCTGCTTTTAGAGCGAATTGAGAGATCCAGAGCCAACGAAACGACATGAAACCTACGACAATGATTCATTGCCCATTGAAACGAGTGCTAGCGAAAGCTTTGTCAGGGCTGCGATTAATGAAAAAACAAAGACAGGTTTTTCTGCGTTGGGCGAGACACTGAGGTCTTGATTTATTTAATGACAGGATACGTAGAGGTCGACAATGATGTCCTTGATGATTGTCCGCAGGAAAGGACAGTGGAGTAATATAGCCACAACTTTGGTTGAATCCATGAAGCCGATTTCGGTCCCATTCATCGACCCATTACAAAGTGCCTCGGCCCAGGAAGAGAAATACAGATAGATATGAGGGGAATCCTATTCAGCAGTATTCTGGTTCAACGTCAGCTACGTAGTAACTGTTGCCGTTCATCGCCAGTTGTAGCTGTTACTCTGTTTTCTGCTGTGGCAGCAAACAGTGCTATGGCGTATTCTGCATATGCCATAACCTTGGGGTTGGATCAAGCAGAGTGCCGGGAACAGTGGTTGAATGGTGGTGTCAATATTATCCCTGACAGCAGCACTAATGGCGCTCAGCAGCAAATTGAAGTCCGCGCAACCGTTAGTGTCATTCCATTACCACGGCGGCAAAGTGTTCCTCGTCTCCGTTTACGGGAATGGCCTTTTTCTGGCCAGGGAGGATAAAGTTCAGCAGTTTCTGGGCAGGGCTCACATAACCTGTCAATGCAGCCACACTGCAGTCTCTAGCGCCTTTAAAAAGGTGTGTTGAGATTGATGTACTGTGACCACAACCACGCCTTGAGTTATGCCTGCTCTTTGGTGGATCCTGGTTTGCACAAGCAGTGACTGTTATAAGCATCTTGGAGGTCCTTCGCATACATAGCACCCATTGTCCGGGTACTCTGAGCTGTTTTCTCAATAACCGCGTTGATCTTGCAGGTTATATCAATAAGCTGTTGGTAGAGCTCCTTGGTGAGGGGTAGCTGGTTGGTTATCAGTGACGGAAAATATCGGGGAGCAATAGCGTCCAGGCTGTATTGGAGGTTCAGGCCGGGGCGATAGGATACAACAGAAACATGCAGCAGGCTCGTCTGTTCTGATAGGTGTACGCAGTTTTGCAGAAACCTACCTCCTTCCTCGATTCCTATGATATCCAGAGCCAACCAGCCTTATTGGCTATTCTTGGTCCTGTACGAACCAGAGCTGCATTGACCCGTTGCTACCCTAGGTCCTGGACGCTCACTGGCTTTCATTCTCGGTAGTTTATCGGGATATTTGGACCATGATCGTTGCCGAACGCTCATGGCAGCCAAAAAGGCAAACGGGACAGACTCGCGGATGGTGTATAGCTGGAGCAACCAATCCCAGCATCACTATAACCGGCCAACGCCGTACCGCTGCGTGACCTCCACTTCAACCTAGGCGAACGGTGCTAGACCCGCCGCACTTCCTGGATTGACGGACAGAATTCGCTCTTTATGGGAAACAACCGAACAAGTATGATGGAGAACTCTTTACTCGTGACCAGTGGTCACTGCCAATTCGTATATTGCGGTTGCCTACGGTTCTCGCTGTTCTACATGCAATTTGGGTTGCTTTTTCAGAGGTACCATGGTACACTCGTATTAAAACATTTACGACTGATTTCAATACGGTTCGCTATCTGCATTGCTTTTTCAGCATTTAGATCATACTTACTTAGGTGAGGGGCGTTTGTGCTACGCTCCCCTGACTAAAACCGGGAGATCCGGAACATAGTTTGTATTCCATGCAGAAAAAGCCAGTCACAGAATAAGCCCAGGAGTGAAGTCTAGGCACAGAAACGTCTCGACCACTGGCGCAATTCGGGGTCCAAGTTCCAGGTGTACGGGATCCTCGGAGACGTAGTAATCGCGATCCTCTCGGCTCTCGAACTGGGCCACGAACGCATGCGTCATCCCATGCTGCTGTTTGTTAGTAACATCAACTTGAATAGATTGGAAGATCTACCTGGGCGCCTTCAGGGGAGTGGTCTTTGCCACCCACGTAGGATTTAATGTAGGGCTTCTGGGTTCGTGGCAGAATGCACTTGTCCTTGAGGGCTACAACCTCGCGGCACACCTAGATTAGTTTTTAAGAAAGAGTCAGATGCCCTGAATGCGTGCATGAAGGCTCACCTCTTCGATCTTCTTGTCGCTCGTTCCATCCTTGAAGCGGAAGACAACGATATGTGTCACAGACATGGTAAGACGTGTGTTGCAAGCTTAAGGTTCTTCTGGGTACGGTGAGAATACCTCAGAGGGATATTCGAGTAGCCGAGATATACTCGTAAATATATTCACCCGGAGAGGTAGCACAGGCGCGAGTTCCTTCATAGGGGCACTGCATGCAAGGGTACCCATTCTCTCACCTTGGTACACGGTTGAGGGGAAATCTGGGACGCTACCTCTACAAGAAGCTCTGGACTGATGGCGGCTATAACATCACCATTCTTTCAGTAGGTACGCGCATCGTCGCAGTGTTTCTCCAGTCACGTCGGGGAATTGATCCTGAACTGGTCCGCGTCACCAACAATACTTGCAGACGCACGCAAGCGTTTATCCTAAGTCAGACACAGGCGACCGAGTGGACCTCCTCGAATCTGTGGGCGTCTTCGAATCTTGGCTGGACTACTTACAAAGCCCAGCTGTAATGCTCCGGACGAGTTTCCTGTCAATCTGACGAGGTGGGAGGGGGATATGCAGTTCGGGGAACTCGTTATGTCTTGCAAGCCATGGCAGGACAGGTCGCCAACTGCGAAGTATGTTCCACACCGATGCTGCCCTTACGGAGTCGCTGCAGCAGGGGACTAATCACGGCATTGTTGGGCCAGAGGAGCTGTCCATCAGCGGTGCCTGTCGCTCCCCATCTACAAGACTTGCCCGCAGAACCAAGTTTTCTAGCCAAGTGCCATGTGTGAGACTGACACAGCTGCACTAGCAGCACAGATGTCAAAATGATTGGATTGCTATCTATGGTCCTCAATGCAACCTACCAATACCCTTCTAGGCCAGCCGCGAGACTTTCCTTCAAGCTAACCCAGCCCTTGGTACCGAAGAACTCATTCATTAATGCCTCTGCCTCTGGAGCGTCTTCGATCTCGCTGAGGTCCCTGCCTTCATCCTTGGGACAAGGCGGCAGAAGTAGGTTGTCTGGACGCAGCTCGTGGAGAATGGTAAGGATGTCGGTCCAGCTAAACGCCTGCGCGAACGCGAAGATGCGCTTTCCCACTGCAGACGGGCTGAGGAGAGCAACAACGTGGAGCCTCGCGGTGTCTTCAACGTCCACAAACCATTCTGGAGAAAGTCAACCATAGAAAGCAATGAGGGGATGCAGGGGCTTTACGGGGCGGGAAACGGCGAATGACGGAGTCATAGCCATGGAGCAGTTTGGCGGTCTCAGCCATGCTGGTCGCAGGGATCTCGGGACACAGAATGCGCCCGTAGTTGGTATTGGGCACGATGGAGTTGAACCCAAAATGGGGCTGGTTTTGCTGCACCCAGTTCCATGCCTCCTTTTCAGCCAAAGTCTTGGAGGCACTGTACACCAGGTACCCCCTCTCGTCCTCCGGGGTGTCTCTGTCCCAGGCGGCATCAATACAGGCATCATGCCATGTTTCTAGTAGTGCGTTAGCTACTTTCAGATTGGATAAATGGTCGTCCTACCTCGTGTGATTCGCACCCCTTCTTTATTCGGCACCGAGATGAACGCCGCGGTCGACGAAGAGGTATACACCACCCTTTTGACCTGCGGCTGTTGCATTGCAGCCTCCAGCGCATTCCGCACACCTTGCACCATCTGGGGCACGACCTGTTCGGGGTTGGGGTTCATTGACATGTCGGAAGCCACATGCGCGATTCCCTGGACCCCCTCGACGGCGACTTGCCATGCCCCCCGCTGTGTCAGGTCTGGAATAATAAACGGCTCAAAACGGCCGGTCCCATACTTGGTGTCGAAAAAGGTGGTTAACCAGGGCTTCGGAGAGCGAAGGGTACCTCGAACTCGATACCCCAGGGATAGCAGAATATTGCAGACATGCGAGGCAATGTAGCCGTTAGCGCCGGTAACGAGTATCGTGGCGCCAACAGGAATAACATAGAGACTGCTGTTCATAGCTGCTTGTAACTTAGACCTACAATAAGAGTATGGAAGATCAACGGCAGCGTGTTCAGGGGCTGCAATGCCTTAATGTATTTCTCAGTCTGGTTAGGGCATTACAGTAGATAAGCCTATCTGTTGCGGACCTCTCAAAACAGCTGCTTGTTCTTTTCTGGAAGTCGCAGAACGCGTCCATTGCCTGCAGTGAGGATTGACAGTTAGCTGGTTTGTGATTAAGGCTTGCTCTGCCTACCTGGTACAGTTTGGCCTGTGACCTGCCTAATTCGCTTGCAGCCAGGGTCAACTTGAAACCGCCCCTCGTCGTCCACGCACGAGACTGCTTCTTGCTGCAAATCGCCACGCCTGGCTCAAGAATAATAAAGTCCTGGTTGCCTCGAGCTCCCGCGTCTCGCTGGCTATGGCCTCTAATCTGTCAGCTCGAGTGTGTGTGCGTAACATCCACCAGCTGCAGGATCTCCTCAATTGATCCAGAACTACACGCCTTTCCAGGTCGCGGGGACCCTCGTATTGACGCATAACATTTTCCTCGCGCACCATTCTTGGCTGCTTCTCAGGTTAGCGAACATAGGGGCTAAACAGCGACAGAGAGAAACCCCCGCTGTCCAACACGTCAAGGTCTTCCCGGAACCTAGCGGCCAGGTACTCTATAGTGTTTGCTAAAGACATGGTTGCGTTGCTTTTTGGTGTTTCAACCTAGCCATGGCACTTAAGTGCACTGCGACCTCGCTTCCCTCCTGCCAAGAGTCCCTCTAAATATTGGTCTCTGACGGATCCTAATGATGAGGCCTCGGGTGGTCTGGGAACTTTGGCGAAGCAGACCATACTCGTGCGCAGTCGTTTCGTTTGGGCATTCCCGGCATGTTCGGAAGCAATCAGCTGATGCTGCACAACTCATCAATGTTACACTAAAATCACAATCCCGACTGCACACCCTCTGGAGGATTATTGTGGATTGCCGACATAGTATGAAAATCGTCCCATACAAAAATACAGACCGGGATCACGCGGAATATACCCAAGGCATAGAACGACCACTCGTTTGTCTTTTCGGGTGTGAGTAGGTGCAGTTCCAGATGGAATCCAAAGCTAGTTATATCCCAGTCCAGCCGTAAATTGAACTTGGGGATGATCATTATGCGGCTGCCGGGATTCAGTAGGACTGTCGAGCATTGCCGCCCCGTAAATCGGGGTCAGCGCCTTATTCAAAGTGGTCCCCGAATTCCCCGCCAATTGATATTGTCAGTGGCTGTTGTCTCAACTGAGATCGTCCATTGACTGTAAGGGGAACGCATATTCGGACGACAGATGGTTCCGTATCTAGAGCAGGGTTGCCCAGTAGATTCCCTTCTAGAGACGAATCGAGCCCCGTCCAGCTGCAAGAGTCTCCGCACTCCTCACTGACTAGACGACTTGGTCAAGCTGTAGCAAGCCTGGAGAATGGGACATGAAAGTCTCGAATCGCCCTTGCAGATGATACAGGAGGGGAGAACACTGATCCTAGCGCGAGAGTTCGGTAACCTGATGGCACGAGTAGAACCAAGTATTCCGCGTGGAAATGCAGTTACCGCACCAGACACCATGTGTATTCTTCGTAGACGTTACAGTAGTGCGACGGTGATTCAAGTCGACGTTAAGGCAACAGACAGGATTGAGGGGCAGTTGAACTAGATATATTTAATATCCCCTTCAGTCTGCGCATGGGCTCAACGAAAAGACAGCTGTATTTCAAGTGAAGATGCATTTTTCTCACGATGAGCACAATGTCCTTCCCCAAACGCCTGGGCTCTCTCCCGCCGGACCGAGCCCTTATGACATCGCGCAGCAATGGACAACCCAGGCGGATGCACAGTTGAGAAGCGACGCGCCCGATATCTCTTGTCTCCTTCACCAGGATTCATGGTGGAGAGACATGCTCGCTTTTGACTGGGACTTGCACACGATTCGAGGGCGTGATAAGATCCGCGACTATATTACCAGCCACCAGCCCCGGGCCCATGTCAAGAAGATTACGCTGGTGACCCTTCCGGGGCAGGAGCCTATGGCAGAAAAGCCGCACGAGGGCACGACTTGGGTGCGGGGCATGTTCAATTTTGAGACGCACTGCGGTAGCGGCTCCGGAGTGGTTTACCTTACCTGCCATGCTTGCGAGTGGAAAGCCTTCGCCGTTTACACTGCCCTACAAGAAATTTGCGGGTTTGAAGCTCGTATTGGACGTAAACGACCAGAGGGCACCGTCGAGTCGATGCCCGGTGGAATAGCGCAGGGGACGTGGGTAGAACGGCGACTTAGACAGGTAGAGTTTGTCCAGGAGAACCCTACCGTCCTCGTTCTGGGTGCTGGTCAGTCCGGTCTAAATATCAGCGCGCGCCTACAGAGCATGGGTATCTCATGCCTTGCCATTGACCAGAACAAGCGCGTGGGCGACAGCTGGAGGAATCGCTACCGGACTCTGGTAGCGCATGATCACGTCAATGTGACCCATCTGGCCTATCTCCCTTTTCCCAAAACCTGGCCCAAGTACTCCTCCAAGGACAAGCTGGCAGACTGGTTCGAAGCGTATGCGACGATCATGGAGCTGGACATCTGGCTGGAGTCCACTGTCCAGTCGGCGGAGTACGACGAGGGCCAGCAGTGCTGGACAGTTACCATCCGGCGCAAGGACCAGCAGCGCATTATCCGGCCCAGGCATATTATCTGGTGTGGTGGCCAGTTTGGAGTCGAAAAGGTTCCCAGTCTGCCAACGCTCTCTGTTTTTCGGGGAACCATCTACCACAGCAAGTACCACCGAGATGCGGGCCTGTTGTCTCCCAGCGGAAAGAAGGTGGTTGTCGTTGGGACCGGAAACAGTGGTCATGATATCGCGCAGGACTTTCACGAGCATGGAGCGGAAGTCACTCTGCTCCAGCGCGGAGGAACGTATGTGCTCGGGCAGGCAGGGCTCCCGCTGCTGCCGGAAAATGCATTCGTGGACGATGAGTTGTACGTTGCCCTCGTGTCTGCTCTTGCTCGTCACTTACCGGATGTCTTAGGCTCCCTCTCGACGTCGTCGACCTGCTCTCCGAGAGCCTGCCGTGGCCAATCGCTTTTGAACTCCTGCGCCAGAATACAAGGGAAATCCTAACAGCGGACCGGGATTTGCTTAATGGTCTCGAGAAGTCAGGGTTCAAGCTGGACTACGGGCCCAATAGGCAGGGAATTATCGGTCTCTATGTAGAGCGAGGAGGCGGGTACTACATTGACTTTGGCTGCAGCCAGCTAATCATCGACGGTAAGATACGGGTCCAGCAGTGCGCAGAGGGCATCGTTGGATTCAATGAGCACCATCTGCTGCTTGGAGATGGGGGCCGTCTAGAAGCAGACGTTGTCGTTCTTGCTACGGGATACCATAGCTCCCTCGAGGCAGTTCGCAAAGTGCTCGGACCGGAGGTTGCACGACGGTGCAACAAGCAGGTGTGGGGGCTGGACGACGCCGGCGAGTTCAACACGGTGAGTTTCTTTTCTTTTCAACTGGCACCTGACTGATGGATGCAACTCCAGGTCTGGCGGCCCAGTGGCCACCCTGGCTTGTGGTTCATGGGGGGGAATCTGGCTCAGTCGCGAGTCTATTCCAGGTTTGTCGCCCTGCAGGTTGCTGCTACAAATGCCGGTCTAGTCGGTCCTCGTAAGACAGTCTAGGCTCTTTCTACCTTTACACATATATCTCCACGTATCCAACTCCCAACAGTGTAGTTTCTTTCCACCGTGAATGCAATACATATATATTCTCCCAGGCGCTTCGCCGTGCACAATAATCATAGTCCCAAGCTACCCCCAAAAATGGCCTTATCCAGTAACGAAGACGGACTGAAAGTCCAGTATGTGATAAAGGACACTCCCCTGGAGGACATTATCGCCTTCATGAAGCGCGATGGGGCCATCATTGTGCGGGATCTCGTCTCCCCCGCCGACATCGATCAAGCATACGAGGAACTTCGGCCTTGTCTTGAGCAACGGCCACGGTGGGACGGCTCATTTTTCCCAAGTACAATATTTAGACAAGCATCATGACCCGTCTGACCCTATCAGAGGAAACCCAGCGGACTCCGAACTTGATCGCCATCAGCCCAACATACACACGGACGCAGATGATGAACCCCCTGTTCCATCAGCTGTGCGACCATTTCCTGACTACGCGCAGCTGGAACTGGTGGGGCGATGAATGGACAGAGACCGTGTCGCGGCCCTACATCTCGGCGACCTCGGCTCTTAGTGTTGGGCCGGGTGCGAAGGCTCAGCCGCTACATCGCGATGACTATGTCAGCCACAATTACATCGTCGAGTCCTCTACGTTCGACTACCGCCAGCAGGTTTCCATCACCATGATCGTCGCTGGCTGCAAGGTGACCAAGGAGAATGGAGGGACGCAGTTCATTCCAGGGAGCCATCTGTGGCATGTCCCCACTACCTACCTAGGTCCAGTGCAACTTGCTAACATGTTGTAGGGGTAGCGACAGACCTAACCCACCGAAAGTGACCGACTGCACCTATGCCTCTATGGAAAAAGGCGATGCGCTAGTTTTGTTTTCCTCCTTGTACCATGGAGGGGGCCATAACACAACCACCAACGAGCATCGCCTTGTGTTCACTACTTGCGCCATCCGGAGCTACTTCCGGCAGGAAGAAAATCAGTATCTGGCGGTGCCGATGCAGCGTGTGCGTGAGTATGACCGCGATACCCAGAAGTTCATCGGGTACTCCATGAGCGAACCAGCGTGCGGCCATGCTAATGAGATGGATCCGATCTACCTTGTGAATCCTGAGGAGTTGGAAACGGCAAAGCCGATTCAATTTTAAATCGTACTTTGAAGGAAGCTTTGGAGGGTATGCTCTCCTGGCTGTGAATATCTAGAAGAAGCGATATTTAAGATTTTTCTTGAAATGGTGGACTAGGTTGGTTAGTAGTAATATAAACACCCTCTGAACTTGAGGTTCCCTAACGACCGTAAGACCACATTCTCAGCACTGCCCAGACTCCACTCGCCTGTTGCGTCCCTGACCATCCATATCCTGCCCTTTTCTGAAGCAAAAATTTCAGCTCCAGGGTCCAACGCCGCTCCAGGGAGCGAAAGGCGCCTAGTCTTGATCTGTTTGTTTAAGATAATCTGGTATTTTTCTTTAATCATAGGTAATGTGTCTACTAGCGACATTTTCCGTATTATCTGCGAGGTAAGTATGCCTGGTTTAAGTTCTAGTAACAGCAGACCAGAGCCGGATTATAGTAACTTAAATCCTATAATCAAATTCCTGTTGTAGATGATTCAATACATCTAATGATGGTGGTAATCAGCACAGAACAGCTCCATATCCAGAATACCTTTAATCAATGTCTGTCCAGATATCTTGTGCTTAGCAGGGAGCACATGGTTACGACACGCTCAGATACACTTTGTCAAAATTATCACGGGACAATTATAGCCAATCAATAGGCCTCGTAATGGTCCGATTCAGGTTCCATAGGATGGAACCTCGAACCTGAACCTGAGGTTCCCAGGTTCCAAGAGTCAAAACCTGAATCGGATCGCGGTTCCATCAGGTTCGACTCAGGTTCGCACCTGATAGACCCTGATTTGCATAATTTTGCGAAGATCTTTCCTTTCTCAGACGCATAAAATGATGATTCATCGGAATTTTTTACAGTTATTTACGTCTGTTCTGGTCACGACAGCTATAGTAGTTATCGCATAGCTATTAAATGTTTGAAATTATATGAAATAGTCTTGTATATAGAGTAGGTTACTCTTAGAATCCTTCATCCAGCTAATTTTAATAGCCTGACAGCTCCTGATGGTTAATCCTAGTAGAAGTTATGGTTGGTATGGCATATGAAGTAAGAAATATATACTTTCTATAATGATGGACTACACGATCTTGCCCTACTTTTCATAATAAATACCGGCGGCATTTGCTAAACTTAACAAACTAGTCAGGTCTTCAGCTACTAGAAGCATTACTAGCCTTTTTGTCAAGCCGCAGGCTCAGGAATATATCTAGAACAGGATAATAAAATCTATATAACAGGCAGGCTACGAGTCAGGCTACCAAGAGATACAGAGATAAGACAAGATATTGCTCGTGTTATTGCAATCTGGGAAGATAATGTAAGAATATGTCATACGTCTGGGGTTCTCTAGCTACAACAAAGAAATAACTATTAGGAATCAACCAACAAGATGACTTTGACTATACTGAGAGTCAGTACCAAAAGGATTGCGTGGAGATCTGTATGTACACCTTGACCAGGGTGGTCTTTGTAGCTGCCAGCGCTGCTGGCCTGAGTTCTCCAAGCACAACTGCCAGTCTTCCCGCGCTGTGCCGCTCTTGTTGATATATGTATCCTCTGGCTCAATCATTGGTCAAGTTCATGTAACATGACGGCTCGGCCGCGATCTCCAACCCCTTACTTGCACAGGTTCAGGCTTCAGAGACAGTTCTCTAAGTTCTTTAAGTTCTCTAAGTTCTGCAGGTCCTGCCAGGTTCTTCCATGCTTTTCCAGGTTTTGCCAGGTTCTGCCAGGTTCGACTCAGGTTCGAACCTGACAGACCCTTGATAGTGGGGCCTTTTATAACTAACGTATCCCGTAAGCGAGTGGCCCATGTAAGCGAGCGGCCCACCTCCGCTCCCGATTCCATGTATAAGCAACATTTTGGACACTTTATCAACCAATATAATTGCATTTCCCTATAAAATTAATTCGAAACTCGATTAGGTCATTGCAATCGCTTATGCCCTATATTATGGCAGTCACTGCACCGTGGTGGCGCTCGTACACGTGGCTTAACTGCAGAAAGTGCTGGATCTATAGACATACCACTCTGGGCCTCATCAACCTCATTCTCATGCTGGAAT